>NC_022016.1:3552215-3566231 GCF_000317375.1 Microtus ochrogaster
TGTTTCTGTCTCTCTCTTTTCACCACATGAAAAGTGATGTGGAGTATTGTCATCACAAATTGTGTATAGCCTCCCTCCCCACTTCAGCTCACTGATCTGGTTAAAGAAAAATTAAGGATTTCATGCTGTGTAGTAGAACTCTTTTCACTTGCTAGTTTTCTTAATATCTTTTTTATAATCCTATAACCTAAGAAAGAATGAAATATTGTTTCTTCTTGTCCGTTACTATCTTATATGAATTCCTGATAGATACCATCAATATTATACAAAATTAAATATACATAAAAGCCCATTCATAGGCACATTTTCACTGACTCAGTTAAACATCTCATTGTTAATCTTGTTTCATTTTGCTAATGTGCTACCCAATCTCTTAAGTTTTACACTCTACACCCATATCATCCGATGGCATGTATGCAAACATATAAATACGCAAAATCCTGTCTCTTTAAAAATGTATTAACTTTATTCAACAATTCTGTGCAAAATAAACACACTTCCCCAAACACAATTTCCCTCAGTTTGTAAATGTTTATTTTCAACTCTCTGTTTATATCGTCAATCTCAGATTGATAGCACAAATACAGTCTCATGAAGATCACATCTTCAGGCCCCAACATGAAAACTAAAAATACAAAACAATTATGCACAAATATAAAAGAAGGGCCTGAGAAGTTGCTTTAGTGGGTAAGAAGAGCACTTGCTCTGCCAGCATGAGGACCTGAGTTCAAACCCCCAGCACCCTTGTAAAGCCATGTATGCCTTTAACAAGATTTGGAGAACTTGTTCAACTGCCACATGAGACTACAAGGCAAGTTCTGGTTAAGTGAAAGACCATATCTAAGAGCAATAAAGCTGAAAGTGGTAGAAAAAGAAACCTTACATCCTCCTCTGTCTTCCAGATGTATGGGCACTGACACACACACACATACACACTCACATTTGTGCACGATTCACAGATATACCACATATACAAGAAAAAGAGAAGATATATACACTAGCACACTTCCTCAAACTCCCAAGGATTCTCCAAATATATCTCATAAGCACACAAAATACTTAACCTTGGATGAACTAAACACACCCACACACCCACACTCAGACACATTCATGTACATGCAGTATGTTTATATACACATACACACATATACGTATCTCTGATACAATGTCTGATGTCTTTAGCTGTTAAATAATCAACTATATCAGGTTTGCACTAAATGATTTACAAAAATGAATAAAAATACTTTTATATAATATCACACATATGCCTCACGTTATATAAGATCTATTCTCTTGCCACTACTTCTACTATTTCATCTCAGACCCATGTTGTACTCAGAGGAATATCACTTCAAGAATCACCCTAAAAACACTTGCTCTTTCCCTGTATAAACATATAGCAGGTAGCTCTCTTACCCAGATGGCCCCAGCCTGCCTCTTGGTCCAAACTGATGACCTTGACCACAAGTTTAGATTCTGGAAATATTTCTGTATTCTTTTTATTGCTCTCACTCTGGACACATCAGTGATTCTGGAAATCCCAATGGACCAAGCAGTAACATTTAAGAATGAATAGCTGCTAACAAAGACAGCAAAGGGCCCACAGCAGCGGAATAATAGACCAGAGTCATGGCCTTAGGTCTGGTGTGAACTCTGCCACAGATTTGCAGGAAAGGAGTACTGTGCTAAATCCCACCATTCTCTGGTGCTGATTTTCTTATCTGAAGATTTCAAGGTTTAGCTTGTCAAGCTTTTTTTTTTATAAAGTTTCCAAAGGTGTAATCCAATTTAAGTGAACTAGGAACAGAAGCTCTAAGCAGGTTAGAACAATTATTTTGAATAAATACAGGCACTGAATCCTTCTACTCATATGCCATAGGTGAGGTATAGACAATTTAGACCTAAAAAATATAGCATAGTTCAAGTCTCTGCTCTGCCTAGATGGAAAGGAATTTGCAATAATCTGCATAGGAGCTACTAGGCCAGCTGTTGTGCTGAGTACAGGATCAGAGACTCAACCACTGTTATTCCACTAAAGAAACTCAACCTGTATCCATTTTCAAACCCCACCTTCTAATCATCTCAAATCTCAAGAAACACGGAGTAAGCTCAAAAGTCACAACCCACATTATCCAGTTATTTTGGCAATGAGCCTCTGTTTCCCATGGGGTAGGAAGGGCTGAGCAATCACAAGACTCCTTGAGGTTAGGTCGTATTACACGGCACAGATAATTTCATTATTTTTATTCATCCAGCCTTTGATACTTCAGCTCATTGGGTTCCAGCCGCGAATAATTGGTTGAGCTCCCACTGATTTCTGATTAGCTGCTTTTGATTAGGGCCTAATGACTTCATTCGGCCTCTAATTTGGGGGGGGGGGGGATGAGTTGCAGAACTGCCAGCAAACTGCTCAAACAGAATTACATTTTCCCAAACCCCAAAGACATCACTTAAACTCCCCACATGCAACATTCTCTCCCTCTTTCCCCTTGCTCGTTGCCTGCAGACCATCCTGTGCAGAAGTAAGACAAAGAGGAATCCTGTGACCTAGCTCCCGGCTACTAGAGCAGATGTCACATACAAGAGGCCTGGAAGCCACTATAGCCTTGCTCCTAGGAGGAAGCTAAACCCTTCAGAACTAGCTCATGCATGGACTTGCTGTGCAAGAATCTCCCTGGACCCTTCCACACTCATCGTTTGCATTCTCTGGAAAGCATCAACATTTCTGAGCTGTGTTTTGATCTCTGGTTATGAAGCCTTCAACCGGGAACTCACAGAAAAGGTCAGAAGACATGGGGAAAATAGTTTCCTCCCAGAGATCTAAGTGTTCTCTCCTGATGAATGGCTCTGACACTTCCTCTATCCTCCCGGATCACAGGTTCTAAAATCCTACACTCAGAAGCCAGAGAGTATGAGATACACAAACATTACCCTAGTTAGAATGTGTGTTAAACATACAGATTCTCTGGCTTTATAGTATCTCATAAGAATAGCATTGTTTAATTCAATATTTTACTCTGAAGTAAGCAATTTAACAAACAGCTGTTTAATATTTACTATGTATGACATGCTGTTAGAATCTGGAGAAGCACAGATGACTAAGATTCTATCCTATAACTTTAAAAAAGACCTGCCTAGTGTGGAGGCAAATCATTTGACTAATAGTCATCACTACAGATATTGTCTAGAATATGCTATGTTAAACTACAATTGATATATATGTAAACCATATACATGCATGTATATATGTATGAATATAAATGTGTGCATGTATGTATGTGAATATAAACGACATATGTGCAGTTGGCTAAATACAGTGTATATGCATTTCATGAAGCATTCACATATATATGCTTGTAAATAAACATATACATACACATATACACACCAATGTGTGTATGAGTGTGTGTGTGTACGCGTGTGTGTGTCTGTTTGTATACAAAAAAGGAGTCTCTATTCTCTCAGCCATCATTGCACTCCCTCCAAGTCAACTGCTGTTAGGATTCACTATATTGCTACTTAAAATAGTTTATATCCATGTGTACCCATTGTTAAATTAGGAAAGCAAAATAATGGAGTCAAAGTGTACTAAATTTACCTGCTCAAGAGATTGTTCCAACAGTGCTGATGTTGGTTTGAGGAAGGTTCAAGAGTATAGAGTAGGGCCTGGCAAACCAGAAAAGACCTAGAAAGATATTGTTGGGACAGAAGGTGGTAAAAGGCAGATAAATCACAGAACTTTAGAAAAGTTTCTATATTTAAGACTATTATCCACTCAGGGTATTCTAGGATTCCGAATTCCAAATTTTTAATTGATGCCATCACTAAACGAGAAGTCTGGCAGGTCCTCAGTGTCTCACCCTTGCCTGGCTTCCACTAATGTTTGTCACATGGCATACTTTATACTAGTTCTCCTTATACTAGTGAATGATTGCCTTTCAATCATGCTTTTTAGACACTATTGTTTTCAATCACTGTTGGTATGGCTGTAATATGTGAGAAACATAACTACTTACTCATGAAAATAGCCTAAGTGCCACCTCTCTCTGTCTCTGTCTCTGTCTCAGTCTCTTTTTCTCTCTCTCTCATCTCTCACAGGCACACTATAAAGGAGCATATCTGTATGGGAAAGCATAATCATTATAGATATATAGTCCTAATCTCTAATTCTCATTAGCATCACAACTGAAAAACATTTAGCAAAGTATTTTTTAAATAAAATCCACTCTGTCTGTATAAAAACAATAATCTGGGAGCTAGAGATATGGCTCAGTGGTTAAGTGTATTGATTGGTCTTTCAGAGGACCCATGTTCAATTCTTAGCACATGTAGAGTGGCCCGCCACTGTCTATTACTCCAACTCCTAGGAACCCAATACTCTCTTGTGATATTTATATGTACTGCATGCATGTGGTACACAGAGATGCATGCAGGCAGAATTTTTAAAGAATGATCTTATTTCTTTCTCAAACATCTTTGAGGATTATAAACATATGGAACTTATAATGCTTTTGACATATATGGTAGGTGCTTTATAAGTGGTGAGTACTATTACCTCCTCCTATTTAGTTACTGTTAGTTCACCTAGCAAAACATGTGCTCCTTGCTTCCAGCAAGCATAGCGTTTCAGGAATATTTGTATGTATAACATCGAACACTGTGCCTGGAAACATAGCAAATGTTTAATAAACAGCCACTAATGGGAGAATAAACAAATGGCAATTTCTAATTGGTTGCTCAATTAACTGAAATGATAACTCTTGATTTGGGTCGAGGCGAAATATGGGAGGCAATTTGAGATTTTACAAGCCAAGGCAAGTTTACTAGAGAGATAAAGCACTTTAAAGGTCTAGGGAAAATCTAGATTTTCAAAATAGGAAATTGATATGTATCAGTAATTGGTAAGAAGTTGTTAAAGGCAGCATATCACACAGACCACATTCTCAATGTGCTTGATAGATAGTATTGAGAATAAGCATACATATCAATGATGTAATATCAGCCATAACTCATGATTCTCATTTGATGGACTTTACAAGGAGCTGCAAATGATAAGCAGAGAGTCCTGTATTCTTTGTATTTAACATACAATAGTCTTCTTCTTATGTCTTCACCTAACTGTCCTGTACAAATTGAGAATGTGTAGGGAACAATAAATATATGAAATGGTATCAATTTCATTTTCTGGGATAAAAACTTCTCTTTTATTAAATGAAACTCTGGAAGGGGGAGTCCAATAAGCATGATCCTTGAGGGCATTGTTATTGTTTACTTAGCCAGACAGCTACTAGCCTATGGTAGTGTGTGTGTGTGTGTGTGTGTGTGTGTGTGTGTGTTTATGTTTGTGTATGTGTATGTTATTTGGAGATGGCTATGTAAGGAACATTATTTATTAAATAAACCAAGAAGACTTCTGGTCTTGCTGCAAATCTGGCTTGTGCCAAATCATTCTGGTTCTACAGGCTGTATCGTGACTCATGTCTTCCTTATTTTCTGTTATTTATAATGGGAACTGCCAGGAATTGAACACTTTGCAAGTGTTAAACTATGCTAAGCATTTTGCATGCATTATCTCATTCAGCTCCTAAAACTATTCTGAGAGGAAACCATTAGCACTACCATATTAAAGAGATCTTAAATCAGAGAGGCCAGTTAACTTGTCTGGCATCACACCACAAACTGATGACAAACTACAGTTCTCAATGGTGTTTTTGTGTCCCAAAGCCTAGTTCCTAATCCTTGCACTTTATTTGCTGGTATAATGAGGACTCCTGTGAGCTACTTTGAGGCAGAAGAGAACCCATTTTCATTGATGAAAACAGACCATGGTGAGGAATCATGTTTCTTTATATCCTACCTTGAATCCTTTGAAACATTAACACAGCTTCAAAATACCCTTCAGTAAGTGTGTGTGTGTGTGTGTGTGTGTGTGTGTACACAATTATATATCAATATCACTGTGGATGAGCAAAATAGCTCAGTAGTAAAGTTACTTGCTTCACAAGACTGGTGAGATATGAGTTCAATCCCAGCAGCACATGCAAAGGTGGTAGGAAAGAGCCAACTGTATAATATTGACCTCTGACTGCCACATCCATTCTGTGGCACAGACCCTGCCCCAAATCATGTATATATGGAGTAATAAACAATTTTTAAAATTAAAATATGCAAATGAATACATCATAAAACATAGAAAGCAAAGTTTAAAAGTTACCAGAACCAATATACACAGAATCTAGATTAAAAAAAATATTATATCCGCCCTTTCACCATCTCCCTTCTCTCTCCCCCTTTCCCCTTCCCCGAATTCCAACCCCACCCCTACCCCCACCCCCATGCTCCCAACTTTTGCCCAGCAATCTTGTTTGCTTCCAATTTCCAGGACGATCTCTCTATATTTTTCTTTAGGTTCTCTTTGTTGTTTGGCTTCTCTAGGCTTGCGAACTATAGGCTTAATGTCTTTTGTTTATGACTAGAGTTCACTAATGAGTGAGTACATACCATATTCATCTTTTTGGGTCTGGGTTATCTCACTCAGGATAGTGTTTTCTATTTCCATCCATTTGAATGCAAAATTCAAGATGTCATTTTTTTTCCACCGAGTAGTACTCCAATGTGTATATGTTCCACACTTTCTTTATCCTTTCTTCCATTGAGGGGCATCTAGGTTGTTTCCAGGTTCTGGCTATTACAAATAATGCTGCTATGAACATAGTTCATTCGGCGACGAATGAAAATAGAGACAGAGACCCTCATTAGACTGAGCTCCCAAGGTCCAGTTGAAGAGCAGAAGGAGAGAGAATATGAGCAAGGAAGTCAGGAACGCTCCACTCACTGAGACAGTGTGCCTGTTCTAATGGAAGCTCACCAAAGCCAGCTGGACTGGGACTGAGAGAGCATGTGATCAAACCGGACTCTTGGAATGTGGCTGACAATGGGGTCTGACTGAGAAGCCATTGATAAAGGCACTGAGACTTGTTTCTACTTCACGTACTGGCTTTTTGGGACCCTAGTCTATTTGTCTATTTGGATGCAAAGCTTCCTAGGTGTGAATATAGGAGGGCCTTGGACTTCCCACAGGGCAGGGTTCCCTGCCCTCTCTTAAGGAGGGAGGGGGAGGGAGGAGGATGAGTGGGGGAGCAGGAGGGGAATGGGAGGAGGGGAGGAAGTATAAATTTTTGAATGGAAAAATTATATATATCCAAACAGCTAACTCAACTTTGAGCATCCGGTTTGGTGAATTGAAAAGGAAAAGAATGTTGGTTGCTTGTTAAACAATACTTATAAAGAAAATTTATTTAAACTCAGAGAAATCTAAACCATATCATCCCATCAAGGGTGATAGTAGAGTCAATATAAAAACTTTAAGGATTGGCCATGTGCCTATCACAGAGCTAGGAACAATGAAATAGAAGAAAAGTAAGCAGTGCCTGTTTTCTGGTAAGAAGGCAACATTTTTTTTAAGTATAAAACTTTCATCAATGCAACGGAATAGTAAAACAATAAGATTGCTTATCTTAGTGCTTACTTATTTAGATGAATAAATGGAAAAGATAGGATATTGGAGAAGGAATGCTACTGGTAGAGGATTTACAAAGGAACAGTTTCCTGTAAGTGTGTAAGTACTTTTATAAATATACATAGATGTGTAAGAGTATACCATGTGTAATAATGAAAGGTCTAATGTAGTTAGTTGTAACACATTCAGAAGAAGAAATAAAGATGAAAATTGGACACACATACCCATACCCAGATTGTCTTGGTGACAGCTCACTCATACTGTTAAGAGCTGTGTGTGTGTGTGTGTGTGTGTGTGTGTGTGTGTGTGTGTGTTCCAGTTAGGGTAGCAGCTTGAAATCAGTCACAGTGGGAATAATTGCACAAAAGAAATTGGCAACCATCATACAAAACATTTATTTCCTCCATCAGCTCACCATTGTAAGAGACTGTGTTAAGGAAATCAGTTTGGCAAGGAAGTGATTTGGAAAAATAATCACTTGTAATTGATAACAAAGAAGGATTCTTACAAGAGATGGTATTTGGAGTGAAGATATGGGATTCCCCTCTGTATGCTGTGAATATCATTGGTTAATAAAGAAACTGTCTTAGGCTTGTGCGGAGCAGAATATAGAGAGGCAGGGAAAACTAAACCAAATGCTGGGAGAAAGAAGGCATAGTGGATGAAAAGCCATGCAGTTACTCCAGAGACAGAACATTACCTAGTAAGACACAGCCTTGTGGTGATACACAGATTAATACAAATGGGTTAAATTAATATGTAAGAGCTAGCCAATAAGGAATGTTTTAAATCATATAGTTTCTGTGTGATTATTTTGGGGCTGAGTTGCCAGGTGGTCGGGTACCAAAAAAGTGGCTTCCTACTACAGATTGGTGCTCCAATGTGTGCTAGCTAAAAACATATAAAACCTGAAAGGGCTTGGAAAGGAATTCTAGACACACACACACACACACACATACACACATACACACACACAAAAAAAAGTTTAGCTTCATTTTTTGAGGGGCCATGGGCTTTGTGTGCTCATGGCATGCTGCGGCTCCTTTAAGAGAGGTCTTCCTGATTCAGGGTAGCAGAAAAAAGCCATGTGGTTTGAAATGGCAGCTTCCTGGACCATGCTGCTACTGTGAACTCTTGTCTCTTTCAGGATGTCCAGCTGTAGAGCATTTAAATGGGGTTTGTAATCAGGGTCTTACAACTTACTTAATGGAAACATAGACCCATTCTGGTCCATGAAAATGGGGTTGTGAACATGGCTCACACTAAATGGACCTCTGCTCCACCATGTTGGACTGTGCAGAGCCAATAGGCAAAGCAACCTTAGATGTGCTTAGCATTTTAAGAAATGCTCCTGGATAGAAAAGAATTACTGATACACATAGGACAGATTCAGACATAAAAGAACTCTAAATGAGTTACAGTGTTGGATAAATGTACGTAGGCTTGGGGGAGAGAAGAAAAAGACTAAAGAGAGTTATAAAAACAAATAAATGGTTTCAAAAGAACGAAACAAAGTATTTAAAGAGATAGTACAGGCAATCATAGATTAAAGAAGTAAAGATAAAAGAGTTTTAGAAGTTCCTTACAATTAAGTAAGCACTAATTAAGTGCTTCCTGTTTACGTGCTTACTTATTTATATCCTTACTTACTTATATCCTTCTGGAGTCTTCGATGGAGTTAAGGAATTGATAGCTATAATTATAGTTTTTCTTAGTTATTGTAAGAGATATAATAGATATAAATACTGTAACTGTAATTCTTGCTTAATACCTGTTTTATTATATGTAATTTTACTATGTTAAAGTTAAAACTTTCCTTTCTCTTTAAACAGAAAAGGGGAGAGGATGTGGGATTACCTTCTGTATGCTGTGAATACCATTGTTGCATTAAAAAAAAAACTTCCTTGGCCTGTTGATAGGGCAGGGTAGAGCTAGGCAGAGAAAACTAAATGTCGTGTGGAGCAGCAGGCCACTTCCCACCACCCAACTAGCTTTACCCAAAATAATTATATGGAAGCTGTATTCTCTTAAAGACTGCTTGGCTCATTTGTTTTAACCTCTTATTGGCTAGCTCTTACATATTGATCTAACCCATTTCTAATAATCTGTGTAGCACCACAAGCTGGCTTACCAGGAAAGATCTTAACCTGCGTCTGTCTGGAGTGGGAGAATCACGGCGACTGCCTGACTCGGCTTCTTTCTACCAGCATTCTGTTCTGTTTACTCTGCCTACCTAATTTTCTGTCCTATTAAAGGGCCAAGGCAGTTTCTTTATTTAACCAATGAAATCAACACAAAACAGAAGACTCCCACATCAACTAAACTGAATGTTGGGAGAAAGGAGGCAGAATCAAGAAGAAGCCATTGAGCCACCACCAGAGACAGACATGCTGGAACATTGTTGGTAGGCCACAAGTCTCTTGGTAAAATATAAAATAATGGAAATGAGTTAAACTAAGATGTAAAAGCTAGCCAATAAAAAGTTAGAGCTAATAGGCCAACCAGTGATGTAATTAAAACAGTTTTGTGTGATTACTTCAGGGGTCTGGGTGACCAGGGAACAAACAAGTGGCCTCCTACTACAGAGTGATGATAACAATGAGCTAATGCCACATTGAAGAAGTTGGAACATTCAAAGTAGAATCACTTAACAGTCAAGAAGTGATGGGAAAACACAAATGATAAATCTTACAAGGCAATACTGAAAGTAGAATTTGCATAGCCATTTGAAAAGAGAACTGAGGTCCACGATGGTGTGACCTAATAGGTAATTTTGATTGAAGTTGTCAGCAATATATTCCATATAAATAATCTGCCTGTTGAATAGGCAATGCACACTATAGAGACCACATGAGGATCAGTTTTTCTAATTGTAACATAAGCAGGAAACTTAGTTTTAGCTAGCATACTTTTCTATTACAGAGCCAAATCACCACAACAATGGCAATTTACAAGAACAAAGGCTTAGTTAGGCTTAGAGTTCCAGAGGGATAACCATCCATAATGTTGAAGAAACATGGCAGTAGGCAAACTAAAGCAGGAAGCTAAGAAATCACATCCCCAATGATAAACATCAAGCAAAGAACAAACTGGAAGTAAGATAGAGCTATGAACTCTCAGGGTCCCAATTTCTGTTTCTCCAGAAAGGCTGCACCTCTCCATTATATCTGCTACACAATGCCATGCACTAGGAACAAAATGGTTAAAAAATAAGAGCCCAAAAGGGGCATTTTATTTAAAAGAACCACAGATGACATCTGGATCCCAAATGAAGAAGAGGAAATGCAAGAGTCAAAATCATTAGGTGACAGGAGGCAAATATGCTGTAGATGTAGATCCAAATATATGAAGAGGGTATGCATAATAATAATAATAATAATATTAATATAATTATGATAATAGTAGTAGGCTAGGACTTGAGTTTGTGGGGCCTGGCCTGACTGTATAAATAAGGCAGAAAAGCCATGGTAGGGAAAAATTTTTAAATGAAAAGTAGATTTTGTGGAGAAGATTGATGGTTCCAAAAGATAAAGATGGAAAGGTTAATTAAAGTCATGATATTAAGTGCCTTAAGTTCTTTGCTAAATGATTTTACTTTATCCTACAGGTACCTTATAGTCATACAGCCTGTCCCATGATACCAATCTGGGGCTTATTTGATTTTGTTCAGCAGAGAACCAAAGGCCTTATTACTAGAGAGTGCAATAGTGCCTCACTTAGAGAAATTGTTCTGGAAAAGTGTCAAGGAAAACAGGACTGCAGTCTGTTGGGTACCAATTATCAATACCTGAAACAACTTTCCACTTCCTACCCAAACTTCCTATGTCTTCAATCAACCCACCCATTCATCAATACTTTCAGATTACTGTTCTATTAAGTAATAATGCCCAAGAAAATTTGACTACCTTATGATTTTCCTCACACTTTTAGAATTTTCTGTGAATTTGGAAATATGGTATTAAAAATAAAACCAAAACAAACAAAACATCAAGCAAGAAAGCAAATAAACCAAAACACTTGTTAGTTTCTCAGCCTGACT
Source organism: Microtus ochrogaster (assembly GCF_000317375.1). Lineage (NCBI taxonomy): Eukaryota > Metazoa > Chordata > Mammalia > Rodentia > Cricetidae > Microtus > Microtus ochrogaster. The sequence continues at coordinate 3,563,774 of NC_022016.1, forward strand.
TAAAAATTTTGTAAGTCAAAAAGATTGAGAGAGCATATAAGAACTCCATCTTATTCCTCCTAAAATTCTAAAGGAATGCACTATTACAGAATGCACTATTAAAATTTTGCTAAAATTATATATAAGGAACTTGACATCAACATCTGTCTTTTACAAACATGAATGTCATTACTGTGAAGATAACATACACTCACACAAGCAGACAATAGGAACTTAATTTTTTTTTGATAAAATCACTTGCCTAGCATTTGGTAGACTTTCAGATCAATCTATAAGCACTATAAAAGAAAAATATGTTGGCATACAAAAGAGTTCCACAATAACCCAGAATGGAGTATTGTAGTAGGAGCAGTGGGGCTGCATTCCTGCCACCCAGCTCCCAGCCGCCTGGCTAGCTTATGCCCTAAAATAACAACACACAAACTGTATTCATATAAACACTGCTTGGCCCATTAGCTCCAGCCTCCTACTGGCCAACTCTCACATCCTTATCAACCCACCTTCATTAATGTGTGTAGCACCACGAGGTGGTGACCCACCAGGAAGATTCTAGTGTACGTCCATCTTGGGCTGGAGCTTCATGGCATCTGTCCCCGAGAGGAGCTGCATGGCATCTGCCTCATTCCTCCCAGCATTCTGTTCTGTCTACTCCCCCCACCTATGTTCTAACCTATCAGGCCAAGCCGTTTCTTTATTACTTAACCAATGAAATCAACAGATTGATATATGACACTCCCACATCAGAGTATAACAAAGGTTTATTTATTTGGGAACACCCTCACCAAAAAAGGGTAGCAATCTGCACTTCTCTGCATGTGCTGGGAACTGGAAATGAATCTAGCAACCAAAATACTGTCAGACAATTTTTATCAGCATTTATCGTACAAGAGACCATGCCCAGTTGGGTCCATATGATAAATGCTATTGGCTGAAGGATTTCCCACAGCACCTCCCCCTTTTGTCTAAATAACAGAGTTCTAGTTCTAATACAAAACTATATAAAATAAGAACAGACATCAAGTATTGTCTAGGGAAAAGAAGAAGCAAAATCACACATAAAAATTAGAATTACAACCAGCATGAACAACATCAAATAAGAAACATATGCTAAATGTTCCAATAGTTTTCCTACCCTAAGGAATTAAGTCTTATATTAAAAATGGATTGGCTAAGTCATGAAAGGAAATTAACTATGATTATCTAGTCTTCAGCCCCATCAAAAACCTGAGAGTTTTTATTACTTGAGTTAACAGGAAGTGCAATCAAACAAGTTAACAAAGATGCAAGAAATAATAGAGACAACCAGCTACTTGGGCAAAGTTTCATTTGCAACATTGGGGCAACCAACTTTGGCAAAGGCCCAGAGTAAGTAACAGACCATATTTAGAGGCAGGAAGATTTGAAAGATCATCTCATCCTGCCTTATCACAGTTTGGCAGTCTTTTTGCTTGTATCCTGTTTGAACAGTGTGGGCACTGTGCATTTTGTAAGTAGTTGAGTCAGGGGCAGTTTTTGCCCAAAGGTCAGTTTTGCCAAGAAGAAAACAAGCTTCAAGTGGAGTGTCTTTGGTGTCCAACATTCTCTCAGGAATAGATCAGTTCTGCCAGGATCAATTGTGTCTCAAGTCAACAGAATCCAAAGTTATTTAAATGCCATTTCAACCTATTAGTCACTAATTTTCCACTGCTAGGATTGTAAGCTTCCCACTATGCCTGGTAATTTTTATATGCATTTTGAAAACCAAATTTTCATTTTTTGGAGTGTATTACAAATAATGATATCTCCTAAAACAAATACTTCTCATTTATTTATTTAAAACAGAGCTCTCAGCAATTATTGATCTTGCCCAAACTTATCATATTGATGAAGAACATTGTTGAGATTGGAATTCATGTCTTTCTTTAGCTCCCTAACCTATTCTATTGTCCACTACCCAAAGGTGGCACAGCCAATATGCAGCCTCAGACAGGTAAATGAGTCCTGTTTTCTCTCCTTTTCAGAGTTTGGACAAATTTTACACCATGGTTTCAGGGTTTTCCAGCCTTAATTTTTTTTTCTCTTATATTCACATAGTCTTTTTTTGTCCTGAAAAACTAGTACAGGAACAAATAAATGGCTGAATTTAAAAATGAATGGCAAGCTGCATGAAAGAGAAAGTAAGAGAACTCGGGAGGCAGAGGCAGGCGGATCTCTGTGAGTTCGAGGCCAGCCTGGTCTACCAAGGGAGTTCCAGGACAGGCTCCAGAGCTACAGATGTGGAAACCCTGTCTCAAAAAACCAAAAAAAAAAAAAAAAGTAAGAGAATGGGTGAGTAGAGGAATTCAGAAGGCCCAACAGAAAAACTCTGAAATCCAGCCACATCCGTGAAGCAGTAGTTGATTCCTGGGTCTACAGAAAAACTCTGAAATCCAGCCACATCTGTGAAGCAGTAGTTGATTCCTGGGTCTACAGAAAAACT
>NC_022016.1:3566331-3583171 GCF_000317375.1 Microtus ochrogaster
TGAAGCAGTAGTTGATTCCTGGGTCAACAGAAAAACTCTGAAATCCAGCCACATCCATGAAGCAGTAGTTGATTCCTGGGTCTACCACAGGCTGGAGAGAATCAAGAGGCACAGACAGTTCTAGAAGAGAAGGGGAGATGTTTTACAGAAATATTTGTAGGCAGAGTATACAGGCCTGTGCATTGCAGTAAGTGAAAAGGAAAGGAGAGATCACACCTGGGATGCCGCTCTCCTATTGGATGGATAAATTATATATAGCAAAATTTTCACTTTGCATCCTGCAAGGTGCGTTTGGCACAGTACTAGCTACGGGCTTAGCTCCAAACTGTGTTGTCAGCACTAGGGTGCAGGTGACAGGAGAACCGTGGTTCCCAGGAAGATCAAGGCACATGCCTTTATGCCTCAATTAAAGTTTTGCTTGTAAGACTTGCAAACACAATTTAACCTTTCTCTGCTGGGCTGAGCTAAACATAAAGACAGGCACTGGGTGTTTTGGAACATAGCTCCCTTGAGCTTCTCATAATTAACAGTTCTCTCCTGCTAAAGGGGGAAGGGTTTGGGTATATAACACGGCCTTTATGCGTGAATGGGAACTGTGATATTCACAGTGTGTAGCATGGGCTGTCTGCCCAAGACTGCCTGTCACAGCCTGATAAGGCTTCAGGACATAAATGTTTGAGGAAAGGAATTAAGAGATAATGTTCAAACTAGGAAGAGAGATGAAAAGGAGGAGGGGAAGGAGGAGAGCAATTTACCTTGTGCTGTAGCAGAAAAAAAATGTCCACTTCAAGGAAGAAAACCTGTATTTTGTTGTGTTCTAAATTTGCCACATTCCAGGTTACCTTTGAACTCCATGAAAGGTCTCAAATTTTTGTTGATAGGAATCAGAAGACAGGGACAACCCTTAAAGACTGCTACAAAGACTCTATATTCCCTTTCTGAGAAATTTATTCCAGTATCATTTCCCAGGCTCATGGTGATGCACTAATAACTTTCCCATGAAAGCTGAGCATATCAACATCTGTCCACTCCAGCCACAACACCTGCATTCGCTTTCTAGCACAGTGTGGTTTGTTGAGTGGTTTTGGATGCCCCACAGGTGGGACTGAGCCTCTGAAACAGAAGTTTTGGTGTCCCGAAGGACTGGGGTGCCACAGAATCTGTTAGACTTAAGAAATAGAGATTAAAAATATTGAAATTATTTTGTTTTAAAAAAGGAGGTGGTAGGGGGTTTGTGCAGCATATAAAAGAAAGAACCATGGGGGAAAGAACACTGGAGATCTGCTGGTTGTTAGATACTTGACCTTGAAGCAGCAGGAGTCAAAGGCTTCGTGCACTTAGCATAAGGCTCTCCAGGGCCCTGTGTTTAAAATTGCAGGATTCCTAGGTGAAGGTATCACGTGGCATACTAGAAGATGACTAAGAAAGTAATATAATTCTGTGTTCTTATAGCATGATAGTAATAATAGGAGTTAACAATACGAATGTATGCATATCTATGATCCTAGCACTCAGAGGCAGGAGGATGATAAGTTCAAGACCATCCTCAGACCCATAGCAAGTACAAGCCTAGCCGCTAGCCTAGAATACAGGAGACTCTGTCTCAGAAAATAATAATAATAATAATAATAATAATAATAATAATAATAATAATAATAATAATAATTGTGGATATACAGAGGACGCCTTGGGAAATGAAGTTTAAGTCGTTGGCCTCCGCAGCAGCAATAGTTTTTTGGATGTACACTTATCCCCTAAGTTAAGTTGTATGACCTTTTATTTATATCTCAGTGAACTAAGGGCTGTTCAGGAACCAGAGGAAATGCAAATAAATACAGAAATGCCAAAGCTGGTCTTCTAGCAGTGTGGTGAGAAGATAGGTAAGAGTCTGTCATGTGCTCAACACCTTCACCATATTAACTGGTGTGCAGAGACTTCACAGAAGTCTGCTTGGTTGTACAGCCCATTTTCTCCTCAGTGATTCTTCTCACCCTCTTTCGGAAGGTTTTGGAAGACAATAGACCTGCAGGGGGGAATAGGCCAAGAACAGCAGCGAGGACTCCTCCCTCCTAATAGAAATCAGATTCCCTATCCTCCAAGAGATTTGAATTATCCCATTTAATGTTCTCTGTATCTGAATGTTCATCCCCGCTGCATCGGATCCCAAAGTAAAATGGCATCACGGACTTTGAGGGTAAGGGAAAACAAAGAGAAAAGAAAAAATATATATATCCCAAAGAAAACTGTTCAATGCTTTTGCATCAAACAGCTTATTCAACCCGATGGCCTGGTGAACCCTCCGAGTCCTGCGTGTGCAGTAAATAAGGCTAACAGCCAGCTTTTATTGTCTATTTTTTTATGATCTCCATCCTTTATTGTCTCCTGAGCACAGTCAGACAATCAACCCCTGAAGGAGGTGCACCGGAGAATCCTGACAGCAAAGCTGAGTTGCGCCCTAACTCAGGAGTCAGGGGATCCACCCCTTCAAAGTGCACTTTTGAAAGCTGCCAATGAGTTTAAAGGCAGCTCAGAAGTGTTTGTGGGTGCACATGCTTCTCTGAGGGCTACAATACAGCAGGGTCCCTGCCCAGTATGTTCAGTATGAGACCTGGAGATGGGACCTGGTCCTGAAAAGCCCAAGAAATATTACCCCAGTACAGACTCCTGTGTTCACGGTGGCCACAGGATGTCCCAAGAATCTTCAAAGTTGTCCATCGGAGGCCCTTGTGCTTGCCTGATTCATGTAAGGGAAGAAAAACAAAACGAAAACCAGCAGAGTCAGGGCACTGGGGAAAAGAAGAAAGATGGAGAAATATAAATAAATAAATGAAAAGTACCCAAACAATTTCAAGGGCAAAATAAATAAAAATGAAACCTCAGAAGTGAGAGGTCCTCTACCAACACACCTGGTTCAGTAATTCTAACCACAGTCTGACTACAGGAAGAGCTAATTCCAATAAGGCTATCTTGGGCTTACCAGGAATTGAGGCGAAGCAAACCAGGAAAATAAGCCAGGGACAGACAAAACCTGTGGCAGCTTCTCAGAGGAAACCACACATTCTCTTCAGGAGTCTTGAAGGTTGACAAGTAACTGTGACATTTATCCACCTCCAAGATGGCCCTCCTGACTACAGTCGTCCCCCAGCTTCACCAAGGAATCTACGAAATAGATTTTATTTCTCAGATGGTAAAAACAACTGCCAAAGAGGCCAGGTAACACTCAAGCCAGCACAGACAGCCTCTACTGCTGGAGACCAGCTTTAAAGACAAGCTTTGCATTTTAAAACATGTGATTTGGCCAGGCAGTGGAGACACACACCTTTAGTCCCAGCACTTGTGAGGCAGAGGCAGGCAAATCTCTTTGAGTTTGAGGCTAGCCTGATCTACAAAGCAAGTTCCAGAACAGCAGGACTGTTACACAGAGAAAGCCTGTCTTGAAAAATAATCAAAACAAAACAAACAAAAATGTGCCACTTGTGAATCCTTAAGTAGATTGACAGGCAAAATGAAGAAAGGAAAAGAGGGAAGCTGACCAAGTCAGGTTTTAATCTACGGCTGTAAAAGATGAGAGCCTCAACAGAGATCCACAAACCACTATGCAAACCACTTTATTAAATAAACAAAGTCAGTACCTATTTATCCATACAACACAGGGAAGGCATCAGTCAAATACAGAGAATATGCAAGACCCTTTGCTCTTTGGAAAATGTTCCAAAGAATAAGAGAAGATGGATTCCAGGACTTCTGGAATCCAGATTATGCTATAGAAATGGTGTGAATATTCACCTCTTTGGCAGAGACAAAAAGGAGAGGGAAGACTGGAAGGCAGTCATTAGTGGTAGATGAGCTAAAGCCATAGTGATCTAAAATGATGTCTACTGTTTACCAAAGAGAGATGATCAGTGACCAGTGCTACTGACTGACCATCACTTTATCACTGTGTAAGTCTTGATACATTGATTAACACCTGACTTATCAGAACCACATTCACCAATGAATATAAAGTTGGAGAGATGGCTAAGCTGTTAAAAGCAAGTACTTCTCTGTACCTGAGAAGCAGAGTTCAGTTACCAGCATACACAATAGGTGGGTCACAACACCCTGTAACTTCAGTTCCAAGGGATCCAATGTTTCTGTCATCTGTGAGCAACTGCAAAAATTGCACATAATACACACATGCACGTGCGCGCACGCACACACACACACACACACACAGAGAATTTAAAAAATAATAGCACATCTTTAACATTATAACATCACATTTTTGAGTGATGAGTAAATGTATTGGTTTTATATTCTCATTGTGATCATTTGACATTACTCAATAAGTCTTCAGAGGGTGCCACAAAGAAACTGAGGCAAAGAAAGTTTATTTGGCTTGAGGAAATTCATTCATTCATTCATCTAGTAAACGAAGACTCAGGTCAGTCCATTCCTCTCTCTCTCTCTCTCTCTATATATATATATATATATATATATATATATATATATAATCTGTTCAGTGTCACCTCCAGTGTCATCCATTAGAATGTTGCAAATGGTCAGTCAAAATTATCTTCCACTGTCTTGAGTCCCCTTAAAAGCTATTTATCACCTGTCCTGCTATCTGCCCTGGCATCCTTGTGACTATCAGAACTTTTGGAATATATTAATACTTATTAGCAGACCACTGGCTCCTAGCAACCTAGGAGCTCTGAGTGTCATCAGATAGCAACTGAGAATGTCGCAGAGATATCAATGCTGTACAGTCTAACCCCGAGACCCCACCCACGCATTTAGTAAATGAATTCATCTATGACTGTCTTTTGTTCTGTGCTTGCAAAAAGTTCCTGCAAAATACTTTCACAGTGAACCATGTTATTCTGGAACACCTAACCCCTGTTCCTGGTTCATGGTCACACATATCAGGCTTAAAGCAATCTGCCTGTTAAAAAATCTTTGAAGCAAGAAATGCGATCTGAACTGATGAAAAAACTTATAAACTTGGACCCAATTCTTCCTCTTTACACCACTGCCTCTATATTGTCTATCAGCTGAAAATCTGTAAGTAAGGCAGGGCTATCAAACAATCACAGACACTTAAAAAGGAAAGTTACTATGAGAGGGTATTTGAATAAGTCTCTTGTCCAAGTACAAAGATCACTTAGAATATCCTAAATATCCACTGACGTGAGTATCACCATACACAGGGAATCCTCCATTCCAGGACATCACAGATCCACCTCTCAAACAGTTCTTTTTTTTTGCATTTCACTTTTTCCTTTTATAGGAAGTGAATTTCCCCCATTAATATACCCCCATTACCATTTCCTTTGCCTCTATTTGTCCCAGTTCCTCCAAAATCTTCTCCCATCAGATAGATCTGCATTCTGTCTCTCAGAAAGCAAACGGGCTCCTAAGGGATAATGATATGATATGATATGATGTAATAAAACAAAACCCAGCACATCAGAATTAAATTAAACAAACTGATGGAAAAGATGCCAAGAAAAGTCACAAGGAGCAGAGAATCCCTCCAGATATTTCTTCTTATAAGAAACTGTGAACGCTATCTAGAAGTTTTCTGTCAGTTGGAAAGCAGGTAATGAGTCTAATCTTTTTAATTTTAATCTTCAAAAATTATATCCTTCCCTCCTCTTTAAATATTTCACCTCCAAATGGAAGACTTTTCTTCTGCTACACCCTCTTTAGAGAACGCCCCAGTCACATCCTCTAGAAGGGATAGAGCAAGCCAGCATCCATATTAAAACAAAGATGCTCGACAGAGACAGATGTGTTGGCCTAACCATAGTCAGATACATGAACTCCCATTTTGGTATCCACTTCATAAACGTCTTCTTGGACATTCCCCTCCACCTTGGGAAGGGGAAATTTGGTGCCAGCCACAACATTGTTAGTTCATCTGCGTTTCTGTTCTGGACAGAAAAAGCTGGTAATTAATTGTTTCTTTTCTGTGCTAGGCAGCCGGCACTGCTTGGAAAAGTTGAGCATTCCTCATCTAACCATAGTTTCTGCAATTAAAGCTATCTACAGCCAGGAGTTTGATTAATAGCTAGGAGGTTTCTCCTTTGCTGACAAATGAGAAAAGGAGAAATGAGATAGGGAGAAGCTGAATGCATTTGCTTAGCACAGGGCCAGCTAATGCTCTTTCCAAAGAAAGACCTGCAGTAATTTCCTAGGGACTGGAGAGAGAGAGAGAAAGAGAGAAAAATCTCATCAAGATTTGCAAAGTAATGGATCCAGAAAACAGATGTGTGTGCTCCGTGGAGCAAAGTGGGGGGAGGGGCAGTAAGAGCTCACTTCTGAAGGTGATGAGCACATGGCTCCAGCAGAAACAGCAGTGCTGGGAAGGGCACCTAGCTTCTCCAAGGTCACACTACTTACCCCAAACTCAATGGCAGGAGCGACCAAATGCTTTATTCCACAGAGTCAGCTGTAAATTTGTTCACAAAAGCTGTGTCCCAAGTATTTAAAATAAAGCAACTCAGGATATTCATGGAAAACCCTAGGCCACGTGGAACTCTCCAGCATGATAGCCACATGTGGATGATGAATTTAGTCATATAGAATAATCTCTGTAAGAGGTAAATCGACCATTTTCTAAATTTTGTTCATTGTTCTCATTATTCTCTCTGCATCTGTCCTGAATCATTAACATCTCTTGCCTGCTTGGAGATTAAGACAGCTGTCCTCCCCCTGCAGCACGAAGTGTTCTTCTCTCCTGACTAAACCCAGAGTTACCAGAACCTCTTCCCAATGGTCCTGGGGGGAGATGGACAAGAAAAGTAGGAGGGTTGAAAATAGTGGCTAATGATAGGAAGTCTGTGGTCCATGAAGGTAAACTGTCAGTCCCAAAGCAAGCTGGTTGGGTATGAATAGGTTACTTAGTCCCAAATAAATGCCATTTCAGAGGCAAGGACCAAAAGGAGTTTGGGAAAGACTTAGGAACTACCACAGTGTAAGTTTATTCCCAACAAATTACTTTGGTTCTAGGTCATCACATTAATTATTGTAGGAAGAGTCTTAGAAGATGTGAATTTTGATCATGTCCTTGGCAAACCAACCATTTTTGCCTTTGTCCAGGTGGATGCCCAGCATCTGTATAATAAGTCTGTCATGCGTTTACTATTATTCTGAGTCTCCACTATTCTCATTATGAAATGTTATCAGTGTCTCTCTCATTGAAAAGTACAAAAGTTCTAATTCAGATATCAATGTCCCTGAGTAAAACTGTGTTGAAATGCAAGTTCACACTCCTTTGTGTTTCATCTGTAGTGTTTTTGTTTTTTGTTTTGTTTTGTTTTGTTTTTGTAAGGCAGAAGGTGAGAGAGTAGTGGCAAAAGAAATCTTACAGCCCTTGGAGTCTCAAGACATACTGTTTTGTACTCCAGAAACAAGGTTTGTTGGCTCCTGGAATAGAACCCACTCTCTTGCCTGCCACCTGCCATCTGAAGCTCTTCTCAGACCTAGATTTCTGACCCACACACAGTGCGCAGGTGTACTCTGCCAACATGGGATGTACGGAATGTCCTAAAAGTACTGAATATGAATCTTCTGGCATAAGGTGGTGGGGATAATTCTTCATGTGGTCATGATAGACTAGGATGTCCAAGCCCCCATAGGGAGTTGAAATAACTATTTTCCCCCAGAGTGTATCTTTATCCTCCCCTGTGCAAACACACATGCTGTTTGTGAAGTCCTAGCAATTCTAGTCATAATGGAAAGGAATCTCACTCACCCATTTTATTGCCATAGTTACAGAAATTGTGAGTTTAGATGCTGTATTAGCAGTAAGTGCACGGTAATAATAGAAGTCAGGGAGGAGGGAACGAAAAAGGCTCCTGTTTCTCCTTACAGCATCCTTCAGGGCAAATATACCAGAGACAGTTTGCATTAAATTGCAAAGTTAGCAATTTTCTTTAAAAAAAAAAAAGTCCCAATAATTGCTTTAAAATCTCTTGTCTTCCCTGACTGGTTAACGCTCATGCAGCCCACCTCATCCTGAAACAATGAAAAGGAGGTTAAAAGAAAAATAAGTGGCCAGGGTTACTATGGAAACCAAAGTAGAAGGCAAGTGAAAGTCATTTTAAGGTTTAAATGCATATGAAGTAGATGTATGTGTACAGACATATTTGCATATAGATATCCATCTCCTCGCCTCTGTGCTATCTATAATGTGTCCTTCTACCTAGAGCCACTGAAGGGCTCTTCCTTCCAGAGAGATTGTCCTGACAATTACAATCCCCAGTAATCTCTGCATTCTAGAACTCTATTTGAACTGCAGTCTGGACACAGGATTTGACCACTTCATATGCATTTCCCTGGTAAGGAAATGTCCAGTCCTTTGAGGCAGCTGAGTACTCCATGTTATCTTATCCCTGTGCCTTTCCTCTTGTGGTGCATACCACCAGAACTATGTTTGCCCACTCTCTTGATTTGGGGGACTCCTCTGAGGTACCAAGTCTTTATATAGACAACAATTTATATATAATATTTTCTCAAGCATTTTCTGTCTTACCATCTTATGTCTTATCACACTGAGTTGTGATTGCTGCTTATACAACTCTTCATCCCTCTCCAATATATAATCAGACATGAACTGTATTTTACTTTATGTGCCCTTACTGCTAATGAATAAATACAAGATTAAATCATTCAAATCATATAACTTAGGTCAAAACACCTCTTTCCATGGGCCAAGAACAGCTGGTAAATGTTATTATCGTAGCTTCTAATTATTATGATTATCTTTACATGTACAAGGTAGAATTGACCCCCATTGATTTTAAGATCCTTAAAAATATGAGGTAGGTGCAAAATAGGAAGGGTCTGAATGAGAAAAACCTTATCTTCTGAAAAATAGTTCAAAGAACCTGGCGCTCTGACATGGCAAAAATGATTAAATAAAGTTCCATTAAATTCACTTCTTAGAAGATCCTCATCCTACAGAGCATTTGCAACGAGGCAAGTCCAGGAACAGTGACATATGAAAGGTTTAGGGCAGTCTGTGTTTCATACATAAAGTCATGCAGAGAATGAGAACTGCTCAGTATTAGAAAAGACTATTGTGCTGAGTCTCCCAGCACAGAGTGTTTAGATGATCATGACACGGTCATGACCTCGGCGGATCAGGAATGAAATGCGTGGTGTCTGTCTAAAAAATTGCAATGAGGAAAGTGTGGTTTGATTTGATGGAGGTAGTAGAAGCTAGAGGTGACCAGGCATTAATAGGTGTGAGTGGCAGAAGCTAAAAGGTAGCTTGGAGAACTCATTTCAGACAACTGTGTTTTCCATAAAAAGTTCCTCTGCAGGAATGAATGGTTGGGAAAAGGACTTAAGGTAAAATTAGCATGATTATTGGCAAAATCTTTGAAGATAAGACTTTTGGCTAAGAATAAGAAAGAATAGGAAGAGTTACAGGCCTTAAGAACACTATGCAGCTGTCATGATGACCATCCACAGAGGCCGATTGATGTCAGGGCAGAGGAATGAAAGGGGGCAGGGCAGGGCTATCAAAGGCATAATATTAAAGCAGAACAGGATGTATTATCCCATCCTTCCAAACATATTGCCTTCACCATGGCTGTGTGTTCCATTCCCAATTATGTCCTTCTGGAAAAGAGGCCAGCTGTCTTTATTCACAAGCGAAAACTCAGACTGTCTCTGGGCTGGGAAGGTTGCAGTCACCTTGAGTGGATTCCCCATGCAGCTCAGCAAGAGGCAGACCCTTTCTTCTACTGCTCTGTCAGCTCCACTTTGCATCAAGGCTGCTTTGTATGTCACCAAGTTATTAAAGTTGCGCACTGCAATGCTGTGTCAGGCATTGTAGTGTTGAAACTGGGTCAGCAAGGGCTGTCTCTCAGGAAGATGTGAATGCCTGCTGTCCCCACAAACTGGCGCTACTTGCAGATACCTTCTCTGCCTCTCCCCAGATAGCATAGAGAGGAAGGTATTGCAACCCACATCTTGGCCTTTCTATTTAGCAACTCTGGTGGTAAATAATTCCCTACATGAAGATCTGAAAGGAGTTCTTTTGTCCTCCCTGTCAGTCATTTAATTCACAGCAATGCAAGGTCAGAGTGTTTCAAGCCTCTTTCAGATTCTTTTTTTCCCCCGGATAGAGAGACTCCAGGAGTTGAGGAATCAGCTGTTTCAGATCTTGAGTGGTAGTGTTTCCCTTCTGCTACTCCATGCAGTCGAGGGGCAAAGAGGCAAAGGCAGGTTCAAAACAAACAAATAAATACAAAAATGGAAACATGGTCAGGCAGAATGGGAGTGCATGATGAAAAATCACATAAAAATTCCCCATGTTTGTAACCAGGAATGGTTACAAAGGAAAGGGTATGCATTGCAAACCACAGTTTCAGAGTCTGAAGAGAGAAGAAGATCTTCAAGGTCTGGCCAAAGACAGGTCTGCCTCAATTCCGCCTGCATAGATAGCATCTGCTATGCAAAAGTTAGGGAATATATTCAAGAAAAACCAGCAAGACAAGACAAAGATTCCTGTCCTCGTGAAGCTTAATTTCTCACAAAAGTAAGCCATAACTCATAAGTATAGAAAATACATAAATAGCATAAATCACGGGGTATAGTATAGAAGCATTCATTATAATTTGTGGAAAAGTTACAGAGTTGAAACGTATAGGACAGCAAAGGAGAATCAAGTGAGTAAGAGAGGAAGACAGGAGGAGAGAAAATGCAGAAATAAACACAAGGAATAAAAGTGATAAGTGTCTATCATAAGTTTTTTAAAAGTCTGGTGAGGATATACTATTAAATATCTAATAAATATTAAAGGAAAGCAGATATTTAGAGTTAAAATAATGGATAATCTGAGGGGGTGTGTTCCACAAAGAAGGAAGAATTCCAAAGACCCAGTAAAACCATCTTGAGCAAGAAGGGCAGTGACACTGGAAGACATAGGCAATAGGAATAACAGTAGAAAATGAAATAATATGGAAACAGAAAGAACCATGTAGATCCATGTGGTGACTGAAGCAAGACTCATATGTGGAGCCTGCGTCATGAACTCTCAGAAGATTATGTTTTTATCTAGAAAGACAGTTCTAGAAGAGAGATTCTCAATCAGGTACAATTTTTTTCTTCTCAAGGAGGTACTTAGAAATGTCCAAAGGTGGTTTGGCTATTAAAAGTGGAAGAGATGTGTTTGTGGGCATTATTGAATAGGCTATAGGAACTCTCTTGAATACCTTACAGTGAGCAGAACAGCCTATCAAGCACAGGCCCATGCCAGTACAGATGTCAACTGTGTTGAACTCAAGTTGTCCAGCACAAACAAAAAATAAAACTTCAATTGGATGTTAGTATCATATTTACTTAGTAAAATGTAGCACCATTTTTAGAAGGCCCAAAACAGGTAACCCTACATATCCACTGTAGTACGCTGCTTCATGACAGGTTCCAAGTGCCATACATGTATGTGCTTTTATGTTCAAAATTAGTTTTGATTGATGCTATACCATATTATATTACTCTTTATACTTAAAATATAATATTTTCAATTTCTTATTTTGATGGTTTTGATTCAGGGCCCTACTTTGTAACCCAGAGTAGTGTCAAACTCATTATTTAGCCTGGACTGACTTTGAATTCATTGTCCTCTTATCCCTTCTCCACCTCTCAGCAGCAGCATGCACTATAGGATCGATCTCAGAGTTAGAAATTTGATGAGCCTTTTAGGACCCACTGTGAAGATTTAATTATTGAGTCTCAAATTTGGATTGTATTAACTTCCTCAAAATGGAGGGAATGAAATTGAATAAAAAAAAAAAATAAGCCGACCCAGGCCAGCTGGCCTTGGTGAGTTCCCGATAGAACATCCCCATTGTCTCAGTGTGTGGGTGCACCCCTCGCAGTCCCGAGTTCCTTGCTCGTGCTCCCACCTCCTTCTGCTCCTGATTTGGACCTTGAGATTTTTGTCCGGTGCTCCAATGTGGGTCTCTGTCTCTGTCTCCTTTCATTGCCTGATGAAGGTTAATATTCAGGAGGATGCCTATATGTTTGTCTTTGGATTCACCTTCTTATTTAGCTTCTCTCGGATCGTGAATTATACGCTCAATGTCCTTTATTTATGGCTAGAAACCAAATATGAGTGAGTACATCCCATGTTCTTAGACCTGGATAGAGGTGGGTGGTCCTTGGACTTCCCACAGGTCAGGGAACCCTGATTGCTCTTCGAGTTGATGAGGGAAGGGGACCGGACAGGGGAGGGGGAGGGAAATGGGAGGTGGTGGCGGGGAAGAGGCAGAAATCCTTAATAAATAAATAAATTTAAAAAAAAGAACAAAAAAAATAAGCCGAAACTCCTCATGCCCTTCTTTGTAATTCTGTAACACTTTTCAGCTTTTGCAGCTCTTAAACACAACATCTCTCTTAACCTTTGCGTTATTGTTGTGAATAAAAGGGAAAGACATTTCTTATCACAGCTATTTCTAATAGTAAGAATGGAGTCTCAGGGTCCACGTGACTTGTTCCTGTGTTAATAAGAGAGACACAGAAAAAAGAGCTCCGAACTTTGACTTCTCTTTCGGGACTGTCCTTTAAACGTCACGTGCACTGTTTTCGGAGTGCCACATGGAACCTCATAGAAGTTTGCCCTAAAATGCTAGTAAACGGATGTTTGAATCATGTTCTTAGTGAGCAGAGCACCATTAGTGTAGGCACTAAGGACAGCAAATACTAAACGGAACCTCATGAAACTGAAAAGCTACTGTAGGTCAAAGGACACTGTCATATGAATAAAGCTGCATTCTACAGAACTGACAAAGATTTTACCAACTACATATAAGATAGATGGCTTATATCCAAAATACGTAAATAATTTAAAAAACTGAACATAAAGAAAAACATTAAAAATTTCTGTGTTCAGGGTGTTGTACAAATATTGTCTTAAGCAATGTGGCCTTACCATCAGCTTGTGAAGAGCAACCAATAGGCTTGACAATGGCATGAGGTGTTTAAGGGTTTCTTTGGGGCCCCTTTTCTAAAAACTCAATTAGATGGAACCCATTCCTGGAACTGGGAGCTTCATTTGGTGATATATCTAGTTGATAAGTCTCACCGGTTGGCGATTCAGTTCGATTCAGCTTAGATTTCGTTCATCTATGTATATACTTTTGGAAGCTTCTATGATATCAAGTTTCTATATGACCCATTAAATGGCTCTAAATTTTAGCTGTCCCTTTCTGTACTCTCTCTTTTTCCCTTTTTTCCCACCACATTTAATGTTCCTCTTCCAACCCCTTAGCTCCAGATAATCATAAATATCTATTTCCCCTTTCTTGGGAGATTCAGGTCCCACCTCACCCCCAGTCTCTTACATATACCTAAACTCTGTGGCTATTCGAATTGTAGCCTGATTTGGATACTTAACATTTAACATATACATATAAGCAATTACATTCCATACTTGTCCTTTTGTGTGTGAGTTACCTCACTCTGGATAATTTTCCTAATTCTATCCATTTACTTGAAAATTCCATGATTTCTATATTAGTGGAGATTAAATCATTAAATTATCATTAAAATATCTCATTGTGTAAACGTACATACTCAGTCCTATTGAATTCTGCCTTTCCTACTGAGCTTTCCTATTCTAAAGAAGAACTCCATTTCCATGACTAGGGTAATCTGAGATCACACAAGCAGTAAAATGAACTTCTAAACAAACATTTACCTGGCCATCCCTAAATCTCCATTCTCAGATGCTCCACTCTGCTGTCAATCCATTTTCTTGATAAGGGAGGGTATGGCTTGGAGGTGAATTTCTTTGTTGATCATTGAACTTTGACTAATGGCACTGAATCGAGAAGCACTTCTGGGCTCTTTCCGCTACCCCACACTGCTATTTTGTACAGAAGCTCATTGAAGAGTCTCCAGTGTGCAGACAGACATGTTTTCCTTTGTTTTGTTTTGTTTTCCCACCAGTTGGTGACAAGAACTGAGTATACTGCCTCAGAAAAGAATGTTATCCTTCTGGTGTGAATAGACGCATCAATACAAACTGCCTCTCAGGGTATTTTTTTTTTTTTTTGCATCATAAAAGAAAAAAATACATTCAGCCAGAAAAGTTTCAGGAAAACTGAAAGGGAAACAAAAATAGTGAGCTGCTAGAAGATGGGAAAATCTTCAGGGAGGAAATGGCAAGAAAAGGGCAGTGGGTTTTAGGCTGTAGTAGAGGGAGCACTAGGGAGTTGAGAGCGGGGATTGGCAGAAGCATGGGCTGCTGGGAAGAAAGAGGACAGTGAGGACCTCTGTTATAGAGGCAAGTAGAACACAGACCAGTGAAGGCGGCATCATATGAAACCCACAGGGGAGAAATGGGAGGGGTAGTCGACAAAGTTAATAGGGGCAGAAGCAAAGAGTTGAGACTGTAAATCCCCTTGGCGATAAAGAAAATATCCCCCAAAAGAACAGTGCATAACTGAGGAAGTTAGCATGTGAGGAGGAAAAAAGCAGAAAGATAAATAGAAAATCCTAGAGGCTTAACAAGGAAGCCTTGAAGGATAGAAGCAGAATCTCACAGATAGAGGAAGCACAGGCCACAGTAGGGGGCATATCATATGAAAAGAAAACAAAAGATACGGCCTCAGAAAGAAGAGTAAGTGGCAGCAACAATCAACGGAAGGAATGGGGATTCAGAAAACAAATGATACAGGAAGAATCTTGAGGCTGATGTTTAATGTTTACTGACCTGTAAACATGTAAAGTGCCCTGTATTTTATTTAAACTCTCCTTTTCCATCCTTCTAACAGTCAAGCACATGTAGGTATATATTACAGATACATGGGAGAATATGTTATGGTCCTGTGCACATTTGTACTGGAGGTTTAATGATGGCTAGAGTGTGTTTCAGCCCAGACTCCCTTCCTCTCTTCTATCTCCTGCAGCCATCAGGGTTGTTGTGGTATATATATGACTAGAGTAGGGCAATTAGAATTAGGAAGTTCCAGGAGCAGCTTGTATCACATAAAATAGCTAACAGGAGAAAGCATAACATGGTTTCAGAAGTTTCCCTGCATGATGCTGGGAAGTAGACAGTGGAGCAGAACAGATAGTTCGCTTTAAGGCTGATAGGAAGCACAGAGAAAGAATCCCTGTGAGTAGGCTTTCTCCTCCCCCCTTTTATTCCACTTGGGTCCCCAATATATGAATTTATGCTGTGACAGTTCAGGCTCATCTTCCTTCTTAATTAATTCTTTTTGGAAGAGTTTCTATAGGAGTGTACATAGGTAAAGTTAAGTAATCTTCCAGAATGCAGTCAACTGATCATCTAGATGAAACACCACACATCTTCTTTGATAGCGAAATATAAAAATGGTAGAGTTAAAGAATGTACACTTATCTTTGCAGTGTCTGGAATATAGACATCAGTACATAACCATTCATTTTTCATGACTGCATTTACCTAGAACCTGCATCAGGAAAGTAATACAACATATGTGAATAAAGAAATACTTTGAGGGCTGGAGGTCTGACTGAGCAGTAAAGAGTGTGCTTCGCTTATTCCCAGACTCTACGTTGGGCTATTGACATCCACCTAAAATTCTGGTTCTAGGGCACCTGGTAGTCTGACTCCACAAACACTCACATGGACATAACCCCACATACATATATATGCATAATTAAACCTGTTAAAAATAAATATTTTAAGGACAGGAAATTTCAAAAGACAGTGGAAGAGTTGGGTTTTTTTGTTTTGTTTTTTGTTTTCTCTTTTTGTTTTTCAAAATAGGATTTTCCTGTAGCTTTGGAGCCTGTACTGGAACTAGCACTTTTAGATCAGGCTGTCCTTGAACTCACAGAGATCTGCCTGCCTTTGTCTCCCCAGTTCTGGGATTAAAGACTTGGGCCACCACCCCCCCAGCAAATTTCTTACTAATAAATATTGTACATGTATTTCTGCATTCCAACTTTGAAATAAGCCATAATGGGTAGTTAGCAAACATTTGATAAGTAGTATCATGGTTTTCTATTCTCCCTGTCTCATGTCAAGAAAGCTGGTGGCTGAACATCCATGAATTTACCCACATCTGTATAGGAAAACATAAGATTTTAGCTATATTACAAGAAAGGACAAATTGGATGTTTTAAAATGAATTTTGCTTTCTCCCAAACATATATACAAAGCCATACTCATAGGAATAAGATTACTTAGTTGCAAGAGTAAAATGGATTTGTTTGGGAAAATGTCTTAACTATTTTATGAAAAATGAAAGTGGTGAAGGAGACTGTATATACCTCTATGTACCTATATGGCTACATGTCTAAACTTGGATTTGTATAGTAGCAATTTAGAAACTAATATTAAATCCCCGAAGCATGGTAACACGTAGAAAGAACAGTTTTTAGAGTAAACATGTCAGTGACCAATCCTGGCTTTGCTATTTACTGGGTTCTTAGGCCAATCTATTAACTTCTCTGCTGCAATTTTGTCTATGAAATGAGGGTAATAACAGTGCTCCTCTGAGAAAGGCCATAGGACCCTGTGAATCAATGCAGGTCAAATGATTTGCACAGTTCCCATGACATGAAGATTATTTTCTACATGCTGACTTCCAGAAGAACAACTAGCTAGAAATTGCACCTGGGGAACTGATCCTATGTATGTGAAGCATGAGTAGAGATAGAAAGCATTAGAGAAACCAGTGCCTCTGTCTAATTATCTCAGGGCACTGATTGAGACAAAAGTTTCAAATGCTATGTAGCTCAGGCATGGTATATAAGGGTACTAGAGCTCCTACTAGGTTAGAAGAGGACTAAAAATAAATCTTGGATGTCTGTATTTTTCCCCTGTGGTATAAGGCAGATGGGCTTCATG
>NC_022016.1:3583326-3608416 GCF_000317375.1 Microtus ochrogaster
ACCTGGGAGTTTTAAATGACAACATGTTTCCTGTTGTATGGGCTTCATGCTTCTTGTATCTGCCTACTCTTAAAAACACCTGGGAGTTTTAAATAACAACGTGTTTCCTGTTCTTAACGTAGAAGATACCTTGAAGTCCTTCTTAAGACCTGGGAACCACAAATACCTTCTTTTTCAAAGACGGTTTCTCAAACTTGATTTTCATAATCAGCTGGGATTGGTGGTCACTGAGTTAAGTATCTGGGTTCAATTTACATACCATATTTTGCAATATTTTACACCAAATTTCAGGCTTAACCCACATGAGCCCTTGTACCATTGTTTAGGGCCAGGCTCAAAACATTTGGGGGCCTCAAAGGCTCGGCACAATTTGGGGTTATTGCTTTCTGGGAAGATTCTTTCTATCTTTGGTCAGGTATAGTTCCCATGAGAACTTTATGTTGAAATCACTCCTGGCAATTTCACTGCAGTGTTCATCAATCCTTGTGTTCTCCAGCAGTCAGCATCATGAGGTCTACGTAGTGTAGAAGAAAGCACATGACTTGGCATTTTGAAAACACTTAGAACACATGCTGTGGAGCTGAACGCCACAAATGCAGCTGGAGCACAATATCCCAACTGCTCTGGTCGGAGATGTGGTGAAGTTTTAACTAGTCCCTGAAAGCTTAAAATACGGAAATAATTTGAAAAGACAGAAATTGAGTGAGGGAAATAATAAAGCCCCTTGTTCTAGGAAGAGATGATATTATTGGTCTTCTGACTCTTTGAGAAGAGAGATAAGTTGATCTGTCCCTTAGGTGATGATGGAGCTGATGTATTCAAAGGAGCCAGAGGTCACGGGAAATGGTATTGGTGACAGAGCCCATGATCACAGCCCAGTCGGTCACTGAGGAGAGACCTAACCTTCCTAAAGTCCTCTTGTATGTCAGTGTTCTGCCTCAATAACCTAAATCCTCCCTGTTCTGTAAAGGTAAACAAATTTATCCACTATTTACATCTTATGTTTGTTACATTTCTTACTGCTGAGACCAAATACTTGATACAAGGCAACTTAAAGGAAGAAAGACTGTTTTCATTACTACCTTTTTCTTTCCAAACTAACAACACAGATGTTAGGTTCTAGTTCAGTGTGGCCCAGTGAACACTGCATATTCATTAACACTAATCTTCTAAGCCTCTTTATAAGAATGAGTGTATGATTTGTACAGTATATAATGGAGATTTAGAACATAATTCATTTGCAAAGTTAAACAAATTGGTGGCATAGATGAGATACAAAAGAATATTTTTTTCCAAAAAAAAAAAAAGTTTAGAGAATCAGAGACTGGGTTATCAAGGCCTAGGAAGTGAAATGTATTATCTTAGATTATTCAGCTGAAATGATCAGTCATCCACTTATTTGTCAAACAGTAATTGGATCTTCCGTTTGTCAGGAACTAAGCTAGTCAGTGAGAACATAGCTATGTCCTTTTCTCTACACTTAAGTTGACTTATTAAAAGATAAGATAAGAAATAGCTGTAAATTACTTAAATAAAAGTAAATGCATGCCACATGGTGGTGGTGCATGCCTTTAATCCCAACACTCAAAAGACAGAGACAGACAGATATCTGTGAGTTCCAGGCCAGCCTGGTCACAAGGACTAGTTCTCAGACAGTTAATAAGTCCATGTCCTGGAAAAAATAGAAGTAAATACATGAAAAATAAGTAAAGAAAGCTAGGAAAGAGGTTATCAAAGTTAAAGGAAGCATTCATGACTCTTATTTGGAAAAGAATAAAAAAAGAGAATATGATATCTTGACTTTTTTTTTTCAGGAAGTAGCCTTTGATACCTGCAATGGAGAAAGGATGGGGCCCAGAGCTGAAGAAACAGCATGTGAGGAGAAAAGGGGGGCACATTGCATCATGGTCTCTGGGAAATCGAGGCTTGTCTAGTCTTCCTAACTAGGTATTGTCTCATGTCTTACATCTACTCTTGATCATGCAGGGCCCAAACTATTATTGTCAAAAGGGGCTGCTTCTCCCTGACATCTTTTCAATGTCTCATCTTCCCAAGCTTTGATAATCTCTATCCTGTCTTTCCCACACATGATACCTTAATAGAAGAGGAAGACACTACAGGTAACTAAAGATCAGCAGAAGTGTAATAGGGATTAAATGACCAATAGATCCTAGAATCATTTATTTGACTTACAATTTAAGAACAGATAAAAGCCGCCATGGGGGGGCATTGTAGCATAAATGTAGGGTAACTGGTCACAAGGTATCTACAGTCAGAAACAGGAAGAGGACAGGAAGTGGCACTGACCTAAGCAACCTCAAGACTTGACTAAGTGACTCATTCCCTCCAGCTAGGCCTTAGGTAAAGACCTGTGCCAAGGAACAGGAAGACTTAGGGACTAACTATTCAAACATTTTATATTATAATGACAATCTGTGAGTCTACTAAGGTTAAGAACGTCTAGTTGACTTTCTCAAAGCTAACTGTGTCAGAGGTAATAACAATCAGGATTAGGACTCAGGCCAACTTGTCTTTATATCTCAGAAACTTTGAGGTATGTGTTTAATCTTCATCTGAACAGATAGACAAAATGATTATATAGCTACCCTTTGCAGCAGTAGTTAGGGAAGTACACCAATAGAAGAGAGGAAAAATTCATATTTAAACATAATGCGCACTAGCATCTATTATAATCTCTTTGAGCCTGTCCCACTGTCTACTGGGAACACATTCTAGAGGGACTTCAGGGCATCCAGGAGAGGATGACTTGTCAGTTCACAGGAAGTGGAAAACGTGACAATTACTGATAATCCCACTGTCCTCTTCAGCCCTTCAGGAAACTAAGAGGCAAGGTTTTGTTGCTTTGGTTTTATTTTTTGTTTTCTTTTTTTTCCAGGAAAGGGTTTTCTCACTCATCATGGTTGGCCTAGTTTGTGTTTCTTTTTCCCCTGATGTTCAGCCAAATGCTACCAGAGATGTGACAAGACTGAGCCTTTGTTAGAGAATAAAAAAAGAAAGAAAGAAAGTTGCATACATTAGAAAACCCAGTCAAAAAGGTTTTCTGCCTCTGCCACTGGGGGCCTTTGCTCAAATTAAATTACCTTCTGTCTGTTGTCATTACAGCTCTTTCTATAAATATCTAGGGCCCTGGTTACTGAGATAAATGAGTAGAGACCAAGTTGTTGGGTCAGGCCACAGGAGACACTGCAGTTGCTATCTTCTCCCCAGAAGAGAACAGATTGCATTTTTGGCCCTGAAGGCCTTACTCTATTCTTTATAGGTCAGAGCTAAGATTTTAGTGTCTCCTACTCTAAGTTTCTCTGTGGCAATCAAAAATAGTTGTTGAAGTTATATCATCCATGTTCTATTGACGGGTCTCTCGAGCCCTGTCTTTCTCCGTTCACTCTGTTGGCTCCAGCATCATCAGTAGTAGAGATAAAACTATTGCTTTTCATTTAACCCAATGTCTTGTTTATTGTGAGAGGTTTTTTTATGAGAATTATTTTCCATTCATTGCAAAATGTAATTGCAATGCTTTTTACAATCCCTGTTCAATATAAGGACATTTTATGATACAAGTATGTATGTTTGCACATGTGTAAATGTGTGCATATACATATAAAATGTTGAGCATATCTAGCTCATATTTCCTAAATCTCTCTTATTTTTCTCTTTCCCTTAATTTTATATTGTTCTTTTAGACTGTTATTACTTTCATGTTATACATAAAAACATGATTTTATAGCTCTATAAAATAAGAGTTACATGTGAGAGAAAGCACATGAAATGCTTTCTACAATGCCCAACGTCAAAATAATGGAGAAAAATAATGTGATAAGCATACACAAAGGGATTTTCTTGCAATCTCAAAGAATGTATCTCCATTATGTGCCGAACAGTGGGTAAAATTAGAGCTAAACAAATCAGGCAAGCATTGTTTTTCTGATTTCACTGTTATAAAGATTGGTGGATTTGCTCTGGAGTCTGTGTGTGTGCAATGCACTCCATGAGTTCATCTTGTCTTCTTACAAACCCATGCCCCCCAAAAACTTTCTCATTCTTAGGAATTGTTCTGCTTTCACATAAAAGTTTTCATCAAATTTTTACTTTCTACCTCTAAAACAGAAAGCAAAACCATTGCCTTTCTCTGCCTAGATTATTTTTCTTAACATGGCTTCCTCCAGTTCTATTCATTCCATTACATATGACAAGATTTTCTTCTTATTTCTAATTGAATAGTGTTCCGTTGTGCTTTACCCACCATGTTTTCTTTATCCTTTCATCCACTGATGCAAATGGAAATGACTCCATATCTGGGCGTCACAGTGACATAGATATACAGATGTCTTTATGGAATGCTGGCTTCTATTCTTTTAGATAGGTTACAATAGTGATTTAGCTATGCCACTTGATAGTTTGATTTTAGGCTTTTTGTTTGCTTGTTTGAAGAACCCATATAGTTACTTAAAATCTAATTAATGTTCTCAAAATGACTGAAATGTTTCTCTTCACATCCTTTTGCTAGTTGGTTGATTTGCTTGGGATTTTGAAGAATTTTTGTGTTTGTTTATTTATTGTTATTTTACTTTAGTTTTATTTTTGACAATAGCCATGCTAAAAAGTATGAAATGCAATCTCAGCCTAGTTTTCATTCTTTGATGCCTACTGTTACAAAAGATACTATCATTCTTTCATTGACCTTCTGTGTTTATTTTGAAAAGTTTAGTTCAAATGTCCCTTTTTTTGCCTGTTTTTAATTGGGCACTAAGATTTATTTATTCCTTTTTATTGCCATGAATATATTATTACATACCAATCTTTTGAAACATGAATCACTAGCACATACTTTCTTCAGTTTCTAGAGTGTCTATTTGTCCATTGTTTGCTTTCCTGAAGCTTTGAGTTTGATGTTATCCTTTCTATTAATTTTTAAAATTTTATTTCCTATGCCTGTAGAGCCCTGTGCACATATAAAAATCCATTGTCTATGCCAATATCTTAAAGTATTTCCCTTATATTTTACTCCAATACTTTTAGAATTTTAAGTTTTAAGTAGGCATGATATTGATTGTATTGCATATGTCATCTCATTTCATTTCATCAAAGTACACTGTATTGTAATTGCTCAGCATACTGCAAAGATGCTGCTGAATCCAATCAAAGCAATTCTCCATGCAGTTGAGTGTAGGAAATCTCTGTGTACATTCTTGTGGCATTTCTCACCTCTCAAGAAATGCCAAGCTTCTTGGCAAGGGTGAAACAGCCAGGCTAGCTGAGGTTTGACAGCACAGACTCTCCAACAGAGTACATATAGGTTTCCATATGACATCTTACTGGTTAATATTTACTGACAAAGTCATTTGGACAAATGAGCGCCCCTTCCTAAGCCTCGATTTTCTCCTTTGCTAAATGAGGACACTAAAGACACCCATCTCCAGGGTTTGACTACTGGGTTAAAAAAAAGATAATATGCATAAAACACCTAAAACTGTGCTTTGCATATGGTAACTGCTCAGAGACTGGAACATTTAGTATAGATAGACTTAATAATCTTTGTTATTAGTTCTGATATTGTATGGTTGGAGAAGAAACCCCTGTTTTGGAAAGAATAAAGGGTAAATGTCCTAAAATGGCTTACTAGTGATGATCATAATTGCTTAGCCTTTAAAAACACTTGAATGACATAAAACAGATTAAGTAGAACTCTTCCAAATGGCTACTCCTTTATTATCCTCTCCTTCATTTCCCCACTTTCCTATTATTGTTATGGGCTATTGTGGGGTTGATACCATTTCAGAGCTGCTGCTACTGTCGCCAATTTATTACTGTCCCAAAGTCAGTATCATGGCATAAGAACAGACAGGTTTGACTTGGTTAAATCCATGCCTCTCACTGTACTCCTGACATGAGAAAGAACAATGCTAGCTGAGACCTAAGAGGCCAGCTCAAGTCTCTTGTGTGAGTGCACCTGATACAAGGGGTCATTTACTTCTAGAGATTTTAAATTATCCTTACAGACAAACTCACATTTCCCTGGGGCAGGGAATAGCTCATCTTTCTGTACCTTTTCCTATCTAGAGTAAAACTTTAAAAATGAAAAAATTCATCCATTTTCTGAAATGATAGCAGATTATTTCCAAGTAATGTGTTCTTTTAATTGCACTATCGTCTCTAGGAAAGTACAACTGCCAGGTCATGACACTTTGATTTTGAGGCATGAAGAACGGGGAAAAGAGATAGTGTGTCACCGCGTTACACAATCTCCAGTAACATTCAAAGCAACGGAACACTTTTTACAACAGGCACTCTGCAGCTCCGATGTTGCAATAGGCCAGAATGTTTGCCTACTTCTGAAAAGTGTGGAGTTGCTCAATTCCCAGAAAGTCTTTAATACAAAACAAATGACTCACGTTACTTCAAGTCTGGTTTAGAATTCCCTCAGTCGGTGTCACAGAGCCAGTTCATTCAACACCACAATAAGAACTCGCTCTTCCTCAATCTTGGGCCACTAATTAGTGGACTTAATGCTAAATCTACTCTTTTTCATGTCATGTTTTTCACATTTTATAACATTAGCACATCAAAAAAAGTGTTAGCGTTTGTGAGTGAGTGATTACTTACCCCGAGCACTACGCATTTGAATAAGTACTCAATATAGTATCCTTAATGGATGGGTTAGCAAATGAAAACGGTAGTGAGAAATGACTGTCAGTAACAGATGATATCAAACACTATTGGCAGCTACACAGCTATTTATACTGTACTCTTTATTACTGCTCTGCTATGAACATACTTCAGTTTATTTTTTTCTCACTTTTTTTTTCTTTTCACTCATTCTGTTCTTCAGGTTAAGAACTCCCCTTCTTATTCTGTAATGAGCTGTCTACAGAGCTAGCATTGAAGCACATTCAGCTTTAAAACAATGTTTTCTATTATCATTATTTTCTTCCCCTACAACCTTCATGTTGTCATAGTACATGTGTGCACGTGTGTATTTGTGTGTAAATGATCTAAACTCTATAAAACGTAGGAAGCATAATTCTGACATGTAGAAAACTTTTGGAGGAAAATGAAAGCGAGAATTTCATTCAGTAAATTTCTCTGCTATCAAATCTGAAAGCAGATATTACTCCTATTTAGCAGTAACTGTGATATATGACATATGCATGGACCTGTTTGATTTCCAGTACTGGGTATGTCATTTCCAACACACCGAAATAAAATGCACATTAGTTATCCTGTGAAACAAAGGTTTCTGGAGTTCACAAACAGAAAGAGAAGGGAAAGCACAAAGAAGGAACAAACACCAACAAATAGGGAAGATGGAATTAATCTTACTCTTGGGGTAAGGGTAATGGCAGGGAAAAAAAAGAGAAAGAGAAGTTAAAGAGACAAAGACAACGAATGATTACCAAACCAAAACTAACTTAGTGTCCAAAAGTGTGTAAAGAGGATCATAAACATGGTTCAAAGGGTAAGGTAATTGCCACCAGGCCTGACAACCTGAGTTCAATCCCTCGAAGTAATATGGTGGAAGAAGCAAATCAGCTCCCATAAAGTTGTAAGATTACTCTCTGGTCACTACAGGTGGTTATGATCTGCACATGAGTGTAGAGTGTATGTGCACACATGCACAAATATTCACACACTAAATAAACATAAAAAGAGAAAGGAAATACAAAGAAAAGAAGATGATGAAGGCATGTGGCCAGAGAACATAACTGAACTTCTGGTTGTTGGAAGATGGAGCTGCCGGAGAAGAAAGAAGGGCAGAAACAGGAACACTGAACAGGTCAGGAGGTAGCATGCCATAGCTCAGGAGGAACTTTGGAAGGGAAGCTCCTGTAAGTCCTGAAAGACAGGCTTTATTTGCACTTTAGATAACTTGGGCAATCATAGATGGCATTTTAAGACACAGCAGGAAGAAAAAAGGAACAGAGCCCTCTGTTAACAGCAGACTCCAATGGTGAAATTTATGCAGAGTTTACTCTGAACTGACAAGAATTCACAGATGGTGAGAGGAACCAGGGGTCGGATGGCACTTCCATAGCAAGCAGTGTATGTGCCTGCAATATATCACTTTAAATGCCAAGTGTGGGAAACAAGAACTGCAAGTGTTACTCCAAGATGTGCTCAGATTTAGGCAAACAGTTTTTCTCTCTTTAAGATTATTCAAAGTGACCGAGTATAAAAATTGCTAAACTATAAGATAACCTTGTAAAAAATGGTGTAGATGATTAATTTACAAACTTTTTAAGTGCCTATACATGGTGGAAGGTGTTCTCAGGATTATACATTTTGACATTTCTTTTATGGCAGTCCAAATGCACTGTAATGAATTTTCTTGAATCCTCAGTTTTACTTGGTTCTCAAAGCTATCATACCTTACAGTACCATTGTATAAATATTCTCATCCTGTAGACAAAGAAATAGAAAATGTGAGGAAGAGGTCCAATAACTTGCCTTTGTCAACAAGCAAACAAAGTATCATTGGTTGTTCCAGTTCACCAGCCAATCACCTTAATTCCTGCTTCCATAATAAGCTGTCCAACATTCAACTGATCTTAGCTAAATCTTCTCCAGGAACTGAGAAAAGAGTGGGGATTATTGATACTTAAATACTTCACCAATTAATGAAAGATTATTCTTTTAGAAAATAATTTATTAATTTAAAATTTTATGTATGTTGGTATTTTGCCTGGATATATGCTTATGTGAGGATGCTGGATGCCCTAGAACTGGAGTTATAGACAGTTGTGAGCTGCTATGAAGGGGCTGGGAATTGAACAAAGGCACTTGGGAAAAACATCCAGTGATCTTAACCACCGACCTCTCTTTTCAGTCCCTGAAAGACTCTTCTATTCTTTGTACACTATCATTTGGTCCCAAATGCTAGGACCACAAGTTAGGGATAGCAAAATAGGCGCATGACAGAGTTACTCTTCTAATTGCAGAACTGTATTGTAGGAATGAACATTTACTTCATCCTGGAATTTTTACAGATGAGATTATCTTAAGGAGGTGAGCTCCTTAGAACAGAAATAGGAGTGACTAGAACTTCAGCCTGTCATCTTAGAGTATGTTGCTTCTTTTTATTTGCCTCTTTCACTAGTAATGCCTTCAAATATATTAAGTATCTGTATCTTCCGATGTACTTTTTTCTGCCCTCTAATAAGCTCACATTACAACCCCACATGTATTTTTATAGAGGTCATTATTTACTAGTCATAAATTATTGTAACTAGCTACAAGCATAGAACCATTAAAAAAAAATTCACCCATCGTTTTTACAAGCAAACCAAACCCTGCACATCAGTGGTTCTACCTCAGTGTGATACTTAGGATTTGAAGGAGTCTTCCAGCAGCTAACCTGTATCCTGAACTCCAAAATTGCCAGCCCATAATTCAGTGGCAGGATAGGATACTCTTAGCAGCGCTGGCTCTCAGGCCACAGCCAATGCTGTAGAAATGATGAAGGATAAAGACTCAGCAGGACCCTGCAGTGTGCTGAACACAGCACTAACCAGAGATTCATCCCTGCAGTTCATTTCAAAAGTGCTCTTTGCAAGTAGTAAGTTTCTCCAGCAGGCATTTCCCTCTGGGGAGCCACAGTCTCCTCCAGAAGACTCGGGGTTGCTAGTTTAAAGACCAAAATGACTGCATTTTAGCTGTTAGCGCTCACTGCTTTACCTCCCCTCAACAGGAATGAAAGGGGATTCCTGTGAAGACTGACAATTACATAGCAAGTCTGTACAGGAGAGCCCCGTGTTTTCCAGAGAAAGCCATTTGTTGAATATTTATAAGTCAGCACCAAGGGTAATGTTCAGTTTGCAAATGGAAGTAAGTTTGATGTGATGAGTTTGAGATTGATAAATCTGTAAATGAGATCTGTCAACAGATGCCTAGGATAGTTCATCATACACCATGATATTCTTCTGATATAAGTATTTGCTGTATCTCAGCTAGCAAGGGGATGAAAAAAGGCAACATAATATGTAGAAACAAAGAAAAATATGGCTGTCAGGTTATATATTACTTTTAACTGTGTGTAGAAAGATCAGATCAAAGAGATGAGATTCTTTTTATTAGTCTTATCTGATAGGATTAAGAAGAATCAACTATACCATGTAAAAGAATGAAATAATCAGCTAAGTAAGACACTTCCTTTTTCTTAACAAAGATACTCGCATGCTTCATTCTGTTGTTCTTTCTTTGGCTTTCATGAAGCTTAGCAATAAATCTCAAGAATAGAATCCAAGGCCATGTTAAACATGAAACATTATCCTATTTCCTATTAAAAGAGTCATTCTTAGATACTTAAAAATTACATGTGGAATATTTTTAAAATACAGATTCCTAAAATCTGATTCTCAACCAAAATTTCTAGAAAAAGACATATAAATGCAGATATATACAAGTAGACATATATCACTAAATAAAGTCAAAATCATCAAGTGATTCTTAAGTCTGGTGAATCTTGACATATTCTTATTTTCATGATTTCCATTGTAAGATCTACTTTAAACCTCCTGATGTCCTTGGCAAAACGAAAACACAAATAAAGAATTGGAGATGTTGTGATAAACATTATTTTAAAAGAGAAATACATACAAAATTAAATTTCATAATTTCTTCTACCTTTGAGGTCATAGAGCATCAAAGATTTTTTTAATCTTGAAGAAGGACATTTTTTTTTCAGTCCTAAGGAAGGAGGTCAAGTTAGCTTCTCCAGGATAGATTCTTCACTTATTTCTATATAGTGCCTCCTATGAAATCCCTTGAGCAGAAAACTTATTTCTTACAGAAAATCTGAGAAGATCTTGAAGGCAAAGCTAATTCTCAGTGTTAGCAAAAATTGACCACACAATTCCATTATTTTTCTCGGTCCTAAAAAAATTAGAGAAACAAGGTTTGAGTAAAGAGACTTGCTGGATTACTTCTGGTCAGTCCTATCTTGTTAGTTGTAGGTGACAAAATATTGTTAGTGTAAGACAGAAATTCAAATTGACAACTGACTGGATTTGATTTAATTACATAACGTGACAATTTCCTAGGTGCAAACAACAAGATCCTTTCTCCTAAACACAGGTTTAATTTTCAACAAAACACTTCTCATATAAATACCACATTGTTTCTAAAGCCTTATTGTTATTCCTAGAATTGCTTGCAGCCTTTCAGAAGCATATTATTTTATAATTATAATCAACACTATTAGAACAGGACAATTTGTGCCAAGAACACACATTTACCTCAGACCCATCACTTAGCACCATCACAGGAGGGACCATCTTCATTTCCATAGAAATCAAGGAAAGTTGCACGTTCCGCCTTTGAAACCTTCAATTTCTAAGAAATGGTATGGGAGTTGTTGACCTTGTCCAAATGATTCTCTCATTACTGCTCTAACAACCTCCAGCAAAAACGCTCAGAACACTGCAGCAGGGCATTGTGTGGTAGAAAATTCGCAGCCCTGGCAATCAGGCCAATTTGAATTTTGCCTCGTCCAACTCGACAATTACTTCCTTGATCTCAGTTTCATTGTATGTGAAAGGACAGTGTTTCTAAGAGCTGTATTAGAAGGCCAGTGATGCAATTAAATTGAAACAGTCCCAGGTACATATCAAATATTTGGCAGATAGAATTTATCATTATGGTTATTAATACATTAGAAGCAGTCTCTGGACATCCATTTCTGCATTTTGGTCAAGTTCACTCTACCAAGATGCTATTGTGTACTTTTTGTATTTGGAACCTGGACTTCTAGGCTCTTTAGGGACTTTCAAGACATGACCTATGTAAATGGAAAACCAGAATTATTGCTCACTTTCCATCATGAAAGACATTCTCAGGGAACTAGGTTTCTGCTTCATTAGAAATAAACAGTATTTGGC
This sequence comes from Microtus ochrogaster, assembly GCF_000317375.1. Taxonomy (NCBI): domain Eukaryota; kingdom Metazoa; phylum Chordata; class Mammalia; order Rodentia; family Cricetidae; genus Microtus; species Microtus ochrogaster. The sequence continues at coordinate 3,595,218 of NC_022016.1, forward strand.
CTTTTTTCCATTATAAATTCTAGATACAGGGACTTTTGACTCTATGTCTTTCAGAAAAGTGATCCCCTTGCATTGTTTTTCCATTCTGTTTGAGAGATGACTCACTAGCTGAGACCATACATATGAGATCTCCTGCTTTAGGAGGTAGCCAGAATCCCAGGCCACTAAATCAACTTCATGCCAGGCTTGTGGTCTTTCTCATTCCTGCTAGGCCCCTTTAATAAGGTAAATTAAGATTTATGCTGAGACTCCCCAGAACAATTTCTTTTGTTCATAGTAAGCCTATGGTGCAATGGAAAGTAACCCTTAACGCTTAGGTGAACAAACTGAAATTGGAGTATGAAACTTGTTCTAAATTACTTTTTGAACATATAATAGAACCACAAATCAAATCTAGACTAACTCTTTGCATTTTCTAGAACTGTTAAGTAAAAGAAGGCAGTTTAGGATATGATTTAAAAATTTGCAACCTCCTTCTTCAGTAATAACTAGGATAGTTAATGGTGGGAATATATAAGTCAAATTCTCTAACCATTTAATTTTCAGTGCATCTACAAAACAGATTGCATGCATTGTAGGTATGAAGCTGAGATGCTTTGAATCCTTTAATCTGATAAAGCTAAAAGAAAGTACAAGCATGCTATGAGTAGGAAACTGTATCAAAAGACTTGTTCTCCTGCCTTGAACAGTCCAATTCAAATTCCATATCAAGGTGCTTTGCAAAACTCACAGCCCTCAGACTCTATCAGCTTAATTATTTCCTTGCGTTTGTTTCTAGTGATAAGTCTCAACCATTTAATGAATGTTTGAAAGGATGACCAATTAAAAACCTTGTGACAGAAGAAATCCCCAAGTGAAGAATGTTGGGAAATTACGATAAAGACAAAAACAGCTGGTCCGATTAGCCTGGCTGTTTGTATGGATGCATTAGCATAAGTGGAAGCTTCATGGAAAGAAGTTTATTCCATCAGAAAGGAGAGCTGAATTGTGGAGACTTAGTCCATAGTTATAGGAGGAAATTTTCAAGTTCAAATACTATTTTCATATTCCCCAGCTTCTCTTGCAGCCTAGCAGTTATTCTCTGGCACAAACTTCATAACTGAATTCTAGTTTTGACTTTTGAACATAGTACACAATAAATAAATAAAAATAGAGAGCAGTAGCATTCTAATCTTGATCCCAAACAGAAAAAAAAAGTAGTAGAAAAATAATTTGATATAACAAGTTGAATTTTAATTTCTGCCATTTAATGCCTTGTGTACTTTGGATATGTTAATAAAAATCTTGAAGCCTTAATTCTTTAAAGTAATATTGGGGGCATCCATCACATTGGCATGGCCTGAGAATTCTACTCAGATACTTTTCATAAGTTAGGAGAATAAGACTTTAAAGTGTTCACTAGAGAAAACTTTTTATTTTGATAACTCTTTTTCCCCAACCTTCTTCAAAGTGTTGGAAAACATGATATCAAGTAAATAAGTGAAGAAGTAGTTGAGAATATCCATGCTAGTGACAGACAGAAAATTTCAAAACTGTGTAAACTAAATTGAAAGCTAAGATCTTTGGGACTTTAGTGTCTTAACTGTGAAGTACAGAGGACGAGAAACATCACACGAAGAGATGGTACATTAATTATCCATCTGTTCTTCACATATTTACTTTGTCAGGCATGGTGTTCAACATTAGGGAAGCAAAGGTGATGGCAAGATGTGGCCCGCAGTCCCACAGAAATACCCAGGAACATGTCTGAGGACTCTCACAAGTCCACATATGACTTTCCAGGAACCCACCAAGGATTTCTGAAAAGGCTATAAAGTTCAAGAGGAAGTTAGAATCAGGTAACTCATATTAGCAGAAGCAAAGTAAAAAAGAAACTATCACTTTAGTCATAGGCACTACTGTGGTCCTACAAGCTGTGACTAGCTGGGATTAAAATGTTATTGTTGAGAAAACCACTCAGTGCTTCTCTCTGAATACCCATGAGAAAGCCCCTTACATTAAATATATACTTTACTTTGCAATGGCTTAAAAAGTAACATCCTGATCTTCGTTTTATTTATAAGGTGACTAGCTCGCAGACAAGTGAAGCCCACGTCACACAACTAATAAACTCTAAAAATGAGTTCAGGAAGTCATACTTTCCAAAATTTCAGGGGATCTCTCTGGAATTTCACCTGGAATACACTGTCAAAACTTTCCATGTCTTTCATTCCTCTCTTCTATCCATATTTCCTACTTCTGATTAACCTTATTGTCCATGTACATTTTGTTGGAAGCTCTCCCAAGCCCTTTATGGAAAGAGGTGCTATAAATAAACCACTGTGTGCATAATACATGCATGCATATGTATTTGTTTAATGATTCATGATTTAAGTTGAAAAACCCTGACTGGCACTAACCACATAGAGAACTGCAGGGGTTTCACTTCTTGATTTGCCAAATTGAAGCATGAAGCAATGGGCTGGAGTGCACAACAGTTTCCCTGAGATGGAATGAGGACCAGGCTGGGGCCTTGCCTCTCACGTATTGACTGGTAGATTGAAAAGACCTACACTATATTGAACTTCAGTTTTACATCAAGAAAATCAAGAAATTAATTCCTTATCATCTACCTCATCTAGGTAAGAAGAGACTAATAATTATGTAGGTATGATTAAGCTGAAGGGAAATACAAAAAATAAGGAATCTTTTTTAATATTAATAAATCCACACCATCATTTGAGTCACTTTGAAACAAAATTATTTAAAGTGATTTTAAAGAACTCCATTCCAAGCCTGGCTTTCTTTTGTCTTCCTCTTCTGTTGTCCTGTATATCACTTCTTTCTATTTTTATTCACCTCATTATAAGTTCTCAAAATTCCAATTCCTTCTCTGGCTGACTTATTTCACAAAGAATAAAAAAACTCCATTTCTATGCATGTTGTCACAAATAACAAAACTTGCATATTTTCCAAGGTCAAATAACATTCCATTGCAAGTATATAGTATACTACCTATATGTATTAACCTGTCAATGAACATTTGGGTTGTGTCCATGATCTGAGTATTATGAATATTGTGATAATTAACAAAGGAAACCAAATGAGGTTTTTGAAATTCTTATTGTTAGATATTATAATATTTCTACTTGGTTTTCTTTATTAAGAAACATGCACAGTTTAGTGTAATGCCTCAACTATTTTATACCCTGCAAGCAATATAGAAGTACTATGTGCACATGTGCATGTACACACACATGCAAACACACACAGTCTACATGTCATTTTATATAGTGGTCATGCTGACAGGAATAAGGTAAAATCTCATTGTGCTTGTAATATTGCAATTCCCAATGAATGTTTTTGCTGTTCTATCTTGGCACATGCCATTATGAGAAAGTAAAAAAAATAATTTTCTTTCTTTCTTTTTTTTTTTTTTGGTTTTTCGAGACAGGGTTTCCCTGTGGTTTTGGAGCCTATCCTGGAACTAGCTCTTGTAGACCAGGCTGGTCTCGAACTCACAGAGATCCGCCTGCCTCTGCCTCCCAAGTGCTGAGATTAAGGACGTGCGCCACCACCGCCCGGCTAAAAAATAATTTTCTGAGAAACCCTTTGAATGCCCTGTTTTCTTAATGATAAATTCTCCCTCCCTAAATGTCATGAGGAGGTGATACCTAACAAGAAGAGAATTGTATACTCCCAACATTCACTCATCTCACAAAGCACGACCAAAAATGAAAAATGAAGGGAAAGGACCTCAGATCTATTTCCATGACTCCCTGACGGGATCTTCCAGGCCATCAAACAGTATCCTTGATGAAAAGGAACAGTACGGTAGCATAGTTTGTGTTGCCACTCAGTTATGTGAGCGTCTAGGATTCTGGATATTTCAAGAAGAAATGATCAAGTTATCTGATTTTGGTTTCCGCATTATTCTCTGTTATTCTCCCCTGATTAAAAATATTCTATAAACCAAATTATTTTTAACACTGCCTCTATGTCATCCATAACTTAATAGGTAATAATTTAAGAATGACACTCAGTGACAAAGTGACAGAGTATATTTTACACACTTTCTTGAAAAATTGAAGTTAAATATGGGCATTTCTAGCATATCTCTAACAGCCTTATTTATGATATGAGTGCATAGACAAAACATAAAAAATGGTAACTGAATTTATAAAAATGAAAGTACATTAGGAATTTTTACTTAATAAATACAGCATACTCAGTAATGGCTAGGATGTCTGTGAGCATCTATTAATCTGGTTTCCTGAAGAATTAAGTACAAAGGAAAGTGATATAAAATGGATGATGAACTTTGAATCAGAGATACTCAAAGAGAACCAGTGGAATTTAAATTGCATTAGTAAGAAAAAAAAAGAAAAGTTAGCAAACATTCAATTCAGTTGACACTACCAAAACTTGTTTAAAGAAGTTGAAACACGGTTTATAATATATTTTATTTTCAAAAGGCCAAGGGAAGACAAATGTTCCTTTCTGCTTCATTGAGCATAGCCTCTTCTCAGTCTGAAATGGTAGGAGTCAACCCTTTTGATTATGATTCTTTGCGTGAGTTGGTTAAAGAAGACACATGGAAGGTATGGACTGTCATCATAGTATTAACCTCTTTCTGCTCTGTAAGGTCCATTAGGTTACCAGCTTTTTGGTACCATGTGCACCATGGAATCCTTTTCTACACCAGAACTTTTGGTAAGCTGTAACATCTAATACTAGCAGCCAGAAATAGTGTTGAACACAGAGTTTTATCCTTCTCAGGTGGAAGTTGTTGCTTCTAGATTGTCTTCTACCTCTGCTGTTCCCTCTGGATTCCAGGCTCTTCCATCTAGTAGAGCTTTTTTGAGCCTTCTCCAGAAGATGTGCCTCCCCAGGGCATTGTCCTCCCACTCGAGATAGGTGTTCCTGCTGAGCAGGCGATACAGCTCCACCTGCTGCTTCAGCAGAGACTTCTCCACTTTCTCCAGGACAATGAAGATGATGCCAGAGTGACTGCTTAGAAACTGCCATGTCTGAGCAATCTCATATTCAAAGACACACCAGCGGCTCTGGATAAAGTGTCTAGACACCACCACAATAACCTTCCGGCTCTTGTGGAAGCCTTCTTGGATGATGTTGGCAGCAATGGCTACACCAGGAATAAAGTCTCTGTAATGGAGACAGAGCTGAAAGGGGGGCACCCCTTCTTCTAAGTTCTTTACCAACTCATTTCTCACCCAGTCTTCATCATGACTGGAGTAGATGACAAAGGCATCATAGATGCTTTCCCCACTGCTGTACTTTTTACAACCAGCAATCAGCATCAGGTGAAAATAGAATTTGTAGACCAGAAATGCTATGGTGGATATGACAAGCACACTGATTACTGACACGGTTATGATAGTCTTATGCATATGACAGGTGGCATTTCTGAAATCCAATACCAGGGAGCCCTTCATCTCTGCAGGTGTTGCACATGTCATTTCTTCAGCATTCACTAAGAATAGGCTCTGGTCCTTGATCCACTGCAGGAAGTTCTGATGTTCACATGTACAAGCAAAAGAATTATTAGTAAGATTTATGGAGGCTAGACTCTTTGGAAAATGTTGCAGCATTCCTTTGGAAGTCTCTATGAGATTAAAACTGCAATCAAGTGTCTTGAGAGAGTGCAGCTGTTTATAATGGAATGGATCCAAAAGCAGTAAGTTGTTGTGACTCATATTTAGTAACAGAAGTCCATGGAGTGTGTCAAATACCCCCCAAGATACTTGCTGTAATTGGCATTTAGAAACATCCAAGAATGTCAAGTTTGTCATATTTGTAAAGACGTCTGAAAGGGTATTGTCTTTGAAAGAATTCCCAGCCATTTTTAAGGTGTTAAGATTAGTCAAGCCATAAAATATGCCATTGAAGTCAATTTTGGTGTTAGTATAAGAGATGTCAAGATAACGCAGGTTTTCAAGGCATAAGAACACTGGGTATTCCGTGGTCTTTTTTAAAGTGGAATGTTGGAAATCCAGGTATTCCAGCTGTTCTAAACCCATGAAGTTTTTACTTATACTGATGACACCATTGAAGCTAAAGTCTAAGTGTTTCAGGCTGCTTGTTCCAAAATGAGAGGAAGAACAGCAACCCATAAAACTGAGACCATTTCTATGGAGATCTAGAAACGTAAGGTTTGGCAGATTCACATCTGCAAAACTGGGAGGATCTTTGTTGGTTGTAAAAATCAAATGTTTAATAAAGGGGAGGTCCAGAGAAGGAAATTCCTTAAGGCTACATCTAGTGACTACTAAGGTTTGCCATTTGAAATATTTAGGAATGTGTTCTAGGTTGTTTAAATGCACACTTACCAGAGACATTACAGAAACATTTGCCAAGCAATTAAAATCAGTAATATCACCAGAAATGTTGTCTACATACGTTAACCGGAACTCATCAATGATCACATTGCACAATCCATCCGTGACAGAAAGGTCAAAACTTTCTAAAGTCCTTTCATTTCTAAATTCTCCCAAGATCAGCCGATGAACTTGCAAACCATCCAGGTTTTGAATGCAAGTTTTCATTACATTTGTGCTGTTAAAATTACTTCTTAGAGTCAATTCATAGAGCCTAATTCCTTGAAAGGCTCGAGGTTGAATAAAGTCAACTGGGTTCAAGGACAGCTCTAAAGAGAGATTGAGTTGGGGATTTTCAAATAAAACCTGAAAGTCTCGGTGGTGGATAGTTTCAATATAGTTATTAGAAAGGTCCAAGTGTTCTAGGTTTGTCAGATTGGAAAAATACTCAGGTAACTTGGAGGAATGTATAAAATTGTGAGCCACATTGAGTTTCTTTAAGGTTTTAAGGTGTCCAATAGGTAAACTCTCTAGAGAATCCAGATTTATCTCTACAGCCACGAGATTCTGTAAACTTGTTAGTCCAGAAAAACTTCCCTGGGATAAACTCTGGATAGGGTTTCCTGTCAGTATCAAGGTTGAGAGCTGTTGTAAGCCCTCATATGCCTTGTCTTCAATTGTCTCAATTTCACACCTATGGGGAAAAGAGATACCAATTATGTGTTTTTGCTTAATAAAACTTTATAGCATCATAACAATTCCTGCAAACTCACAATAAAAACATATGGGATATACCACACTATTGTGAGGAGACAAACACACAAAGCAAGGCAATTGACAATGGTGTGTGCAGGTCCAGCATTTTCACACTGGCTACTGTGATAAACTATGCATGGCAACAAATCCATCAGAAGGAAATCAATTCAAAATCAATAATTGGGGCATAAATGACTGTTTGTCTGACAGAATATGTAATAGTCTTAGATTAAATTCAGGCATTTCTTTCCACACATAGCTGTGATTGAACATCTGATGGGTACAGACTATATGGATGGTTGTTAGTCGTAATAAATGCCTGGTGAAAGTCAATTCAAAGACATAAATAATTATACCTAAGTGTCAAGGATAGCATTAATATTTACAAAATTTACTCATATGTGACAGCTAGGTATTTAAATCTGTCATTTTCACAGGTAAATGTTAATAATTAGTGATGTGAGTAAGTTTTGCAGAAGAAGTAGAAAGTGGGCTAGGAATGTTCACATCAAAGGAGTTGACCCTATTTTAGGGGATGAAACAGACTTCTTGGCAAATATTTAAGTGGAAATTTTAATGATAAATAAGAATAAAGGGGAAGCAAGCAGTGGGTCTGAACACCAAATTAAGCAGCAAGCATGGCACAAGGAGGAACCACAATACATAGCCTCTGTGGCTCTGGGCGACAAGGGAGATGAGGAAGGAGAATGTGAAGTTGTGAAGAGAAGACTTGCAAATAAAGTAGAAAATCACAAGCCCAATAAATATGAGTTTTATCCCAACATCAATAAGCTGTACTATATATAGCATCCATAGAGACAAACTAGCAACAGAACTCATATGCAGTCAACCTATATGCATGATAGACTTCACTGAAGATGCTTACCAGACACAGTCTGCAAAAGTGTAATTTCCTAAACTTTTAGAGCAGCCCCCACTTTTCCTATTTTCTTTGGGATGATCATAGGTAAGAAAATAACTCTGGTCTGTGCTTTGGTTATTTATTGGTAATTTGACAAAGGATTGGGGTATTGTAGAAAGAATACTGGAAGAGGAGGCCAGGTAACCAGGATTGGATGTATCTACTCTCCTGCCTTCATACATGGTCTTTGGAACCATATTTTGTCTGTGTTTCAATCATCCCACTACTAAATTATGCAATTCAGTTTGATTCTCTCTCAAGCTCCCTCTCTCAGTTATGTAATTTTGTAGTCCATAATCATATACATATATTGCCATATATAGCAGATAAGGACAAAAAGCTCTTTCTCTCTTTCTATCTGATAATATCCAGCTCATAACTTTAGAGAAATGGAGTGATACCATGAAGAGATTTTAAACTAGGAAGCCGGAGATATTAGCTGATGCTCTAGTCTGCTGAGGTAAATAATATTATTCAATATTACTGTAGGTAAGTCACTCAAATCCTTCAAAACTCCGTTTTCTTAGACCCAAGAAGAAAAAATTCAAACATGCATGTATGTTTCTAAGGGCTACCTGATCTATTACAAAACACTGTTAGGAGACTAGTTACTACACATTAAACACCTTTGGAAAGGTTTGGGGAACAGCTTGTCTGCCCGGCACTAATGCAAAACATCCTTTGATCTAAGGGAAAAGAAACCTGACTTCTTCCTAAGCATATATTAAAAGCATTTAAGGAATGTTCTTAGGGTGTAGTATAGATCAATGCTCAGTTATCCAGGACATTGATGAGAGCTATGTCCTCTTTTATTAAGAATTGAGAAGTTATTCTTTCTACTCTTCTACTTCCCTGTCTAACTCAGTTCCCTGAAAACCTCCTAGGAAAACAAAAGTGTAAAATCTAATAAAATGATTATAATAGTATTTTGTTAAACTCATAAAACTCACTAAATAATTTTACTACATGCAGTACCTAATAACATTTAACCATGCAGTGAGATTTATAATTTTCATTTATGTGGTAGTTTGAATCTATTTAGCTCCTCTAAACTCAAGGAGTGGCACTATTAGGAGGTATGCCCTTGTTGGAGGAAGTGTGGTCTTGTTGGAAGAGGCTCTTCTACACAGGCCTTTAATCCAGACCTTGAGACTGGAAGGCACACCTTTAATCCGGACCATACCTTCTGTAGGAAGTGTGCCACTTCCCCGAGTATGACAGATAGCCCACTTACTGCTGCCTGCAAGATGTAGGACACTTGACTATTTCTCCAGCATCATGCCTGCCTGCATGCTGCTGTGCTCCCCAACAAAATGGACTGAATATATGACATGTAAGTCAATCACCACAATTCAATTTTTCTTTTATAAATGTTGTGTATCTTCACAGCAATAGTACCACTAAGACAATTTAATAAAAGTGAATGCTGAGACTCAGGTAAAATTTACATGAATCACATCATAGAGTTATAAATATTGGAGGAAGAATGAGCTCCATTCTTCTTTGTGCACAGAGTTGTTGCCCTCCCACTTTGTAATATTCTATCAATACCCAAGTAAAGAATATATCACATTGGGTAGGTAGTTTCAGACTTTTTGATAGTAATAACTGCTCTGCAGAAGCCTTTCTTTATCTTGATCTTTTTTGTTTGTTTGTTTGTTTTAGTTTTTTGAGACAGGGTTTCTCTGTGCAGCTTTGGAGTCTGTCCTGTAACTCACTCTGTAGACCAGGCTGGCCTCTCCCTGCCACCTGAGTGCTGGGATTAAAGGCGTGCACCACCACTGGCCATAATCTTGATCTTTATCAAGGAATTTCAGAATATAGACATATGGAACATTTCTGTAATTTTATAGACACTACAGAAAAAATGAATCCCCTTTATCTACTTCAGACTTGAAGGATGCCTCTGATCATCACAGCCCCCACTGATGTAACGCTGAAGCTGAGCTGGCCACGTCCCTCCCAATGGCTAGATTTCACAGGAAGGTGGTGTAGAGGCTGCTGGGTGAGAAGTCTTCAGTGATCTCATCCAGCTATGAACCCTATGAATTAAGGCACTAACTCTCAGGCAAGATGTGTCTGGTGATGAAATGTCAGCATATCTATTCTAAGGTAACAAATCTTTCTTGGGTTAGATTTTTGTCTCATTCCACAGGAAGTTACCCATGGTTGGTATTGTTAAAGAAGTCAAAAAGCAGTGATTAGAGACTAATCAATGACCCAAGTGTTTGGGGTGGGAAGGAGGGTGGTTTTTTACTGTGGTTTAGTTAAATTAGCAGGGTACCAGATGACTATAAAAATATATTTATACCCATTAACACACGTCACTTCTTTTTATAGTAAACAGTGGAGAATACAGACATTCTTGGATGGTCAAGACACCAGGAGTGAAAAACAGTTCTGTGGTCAGTCCTGAAAGAGGTATTTAAGAATAAGAGAACACTGAGGAAGAGAGAGCAGAACGAATTTAGGAGTCAGAAGACAGGGTGAAGAGGGGCTATCTTTGGAAAAGACACAGCCATTTTAAACATGATGTCACAGCAACTGTGGTTAACTACTCTGAACCTGCACAAGACTAAGCCTACCAATAGAAAGTCATGGATCAAGGAGGGTACATTGATTTTAGTTGTTTTCAACTGGTTACACCTACTAGGCTCCAATAAGTATTTGCAAATCTATGATCACACAGAGACTATAGTTAAAATCAGGGAGTCACAAAATAAACAAAAGGTATGACTATAAGAAGGGGATCAAAAGGTATGACTATAAGAAGGGGATCTGTTGGAAAGAGTCAGGGCTACCAGGGATCAGGTGGAATCAAATGTAGTGGGGGTAAGAGCAAAAGATGCACTACATCCATGATTGAAATTGTCAAAGAACAAATTTTACATAGAAAGATTCAGCTTCCCGTCTAAAATATTGGTTAAAAGTTTATATATTCCAACAAATGGTATAATGCACTGAATCAGAAAAAGAAAATCTTAGCAACTGCTTCTTGCTCATAGCAGATGTTTTTCTTGGATCTTGGCATCTTTCTCCTAAGTTAGTATCTTTCTTATCCTCTATTCCACTTTCAATATTTTAGGCATCTTCTGCACCTCCTCATGTCTCACTCCTCACCCACACATAACAAGACAGTCCCTCTCCTAACCAACACAAATGTTATTTGCACATAGTTCATCACTTACTGTTGTAAACCACAGTATTATAGTTGATTAACATTTGTTGGATTTGTGCTATGTGTCTAATAACAGTGGCACTTTAACTTATTAACTCATTCAAGAGAGTATTGATCCTACTTAATAATTAGGAGTGTGTGTTATTATCTATAAGTTCTTGTTCTGTAGCTTAGGGTACAGCATATAGGATGTGGTCCATAAATATCTAATGGAATAGTTTAAGCTAATGTAAAAGTTAGAACTGTTCTTAAATATTCTTTTCTATCTGTACATCAAACTGAAACTGGTGAAGAAAAGTAGTTTTTCCGAGAATATACAGTAAGTAATACATTTGCTGGATGAATGAGTTCCAGAAGAAGTTGAGTTCGAATAAGCTAGATTTTCTTGCCCAAGAATACAATGATAGAAAAATAACTATCTCACCTTGTGCAACATGGAAAAGCTCATTTATTACCTGGATAAATCCAGAAACTGAAGTTCTGGAAAATTAGAGAAGCTATGACTTCCTAAGGTCTTCAGGGTGTTGAAGCTCAGATCTAAATTCTTGACTGAAGAAGGGATGTTGACAGGGATTTTGTTGAGATTCTGATCCATGCATTGGTAGGTAATGTTAGGATCCACCTGTAAAAAGCACACAACAAATGTGTGTTCCCAATTGCAAGTGTTCCCACTCCTCCCCCAAAACAAATAATGGGGTTGTAAAACTCTTATACAGTCAACCTTCTTCTGTCCATCCATCATCAATTCAGTCATTCTGTTTTATTTTGTTTGAAACAGGGTCGCATTTAGCCCAGTCTTAAGCTTTTTATACAGCCCAAGGTGACATTGCACTTCCTGAACTATCTGTCCCTACCACACAAGTTCTGATACTACATGAGTATGACATCACATTCATTCCCACCCATTAATTTATCTATCACTTTACACATATAAAATTTCTTTTTCTTATATTAGGAATCAAAAAGTATCTCCTGCATTCTCAATGTGTTAACTACAAGAAAACTATGATTAAGTGAAGGACAACAACATCAACTGTTAAAGGGCTCCCAAGTACAAAATCCTTAGTTCCAAAACAGATGTTCTATGACACTTGGTACAAAGTAACTTTTAATTATTTTATTTATTTATTCTTGAGGTTATAATTATATCATTTCTCTTTTTCCCTTTCTTCCCTTCAAGTTCTCACTTAGCCTCTCTTCTTTGCTCTCTTTCAAATCAATGGCTTCTTTTTTGTATTAGTTTCTCTTATAAACATTCATGAATATGTATATAACTATAATTTTAAATACATAAGTACATCTTGCTCAGTTTGTATAATATTACTCATATGTGTGTTTTCATAAATGACCATTTGGCATTTGGTAATCATCTGATGTTCTCTTCCCTAGCAAGACTTTCTCCCACTCAAACGGAGACCATTACAGAAAATCAGAACCAATCAAAATGCAGAATTCTAAAACCCAGTCTCCCAACAAATGTATTTACAAAAGAACCCCTGCACCTAAAGCTCAGTGATCATTGCAGAAGAGGGGAATAAAAAATTTATAAGAGCCCAGGGAACAAAAAGTTTACTTTGATATTGTGTCTCCTAATAATGTCAAAAGCTACACCCATAAAGTCTCACTAACATGACTGCTTAAACACGAGATGAGCAAGACAACAATTAGACATGCTATCATGGATAGAGTATAAAATTGAGCAAGACAACAATTAGACATGCTATCATGGATAGAGTATAAAGCTGAGCAAGACAACAATTAGACATGCTATCATGGATAGAGTATAAAATTGAGCAAGACAACAATTAGACATGCTATCATGGATAGAGTATAAAGCCCAGGGCTCCTCAACTCTCTGTAGGCAGTTAAGAACTATAGGCAACTAAGAAATTCTGAAAGTGAGACAATGTTTTGTTTTTGTTTGTTTGTTTGTTTTATAATATCTCCAGTAAATGTAGTTTTAGGGAATATATATATATATATATATTTGTAAATGCTTAGTTTTATGTAAAATTCCTATCATTCT
>NC_022016.1:3608516-3682776 GCF_000317375.1 Microtus ochrogaster
AATAGAAAACACTATCCTGAGTGAGGTAAGCCAGACCCAAAAAGAGGAACATGGGATGGACTCACTCATATTTGGTTTCTAGCCATAATTAAAGGTCAGCAACTAAGAAATTCTGAAAGTGAGACAATGTTTTGTTTTTGTTTGTTTGTTTGTTTTATAATATCTCCAGTAAATGTAGTTTTAGGGAAAATATATATATTTTTGTAAATGCTTAGTTTTATGTAAAATTCCTATCATTCTCATTACTTATCTTAATTATATACAGTCACATGTCGAGACTTTTTCTAGCTATCACCTATTTTTGACAACTGTATTTTCTTTCTTGGCTTAATGACCTTAGCAAGTTGGTGCAGGAATGAGAGACAGTCTTAGAGTGCAAGGATTCCAGTGGTGGAAACAGTAACCAAGGGCAAGGGTTTGTGCTCTTCTATTCCCCACTTAATTTTATCTATTTTCTCACATTTACTGTAAACCCTGTTCCATAACCTTCCTTCGAATTTCAGAATTATATGATTCCAGAAAAATGCTTCTTTTAATCCAGTAAGTTTTATTTTCTCTAATTTAAATGCAATAGAATTCTCAATGAAATAAGTGAGATCAAAGTTTATCTCAAAGCTTGCTATAACCAAAGTGATAAATATAAATGTTAATTATCATTGGCTATTATTAACCCCTTGTTGCATATCAACATTTTACTTTCATGTTATGTATTTTATGCTAATATTAAAAAATCCTTTAAAGATGAAAACATAAGAAGATGGGGTAATGCACATATAGTTAGAAGATTTATACTTGTAGGTTACTCCCTCACATATGTCTGTTTAAATGATAATTATCATAGTATCCTTGAAGACAGTGCTAATAGAGTAAGGTGTCAGTCAGAAATTCTTCTCTTGCCCTCTTTTATTTCTTTACAGGTTTTGATCACTAGGCAACCTTACATTGCCTAGTAATTATTTTCCAAATGTTGTTCATTCAGTGAAATGGACCATGATCTTTGCTGCTCTGATGATTTTGTTTGTTATGGTGTCTCCAAGGCTCAGAAAGGTGCACAGTAGATTTTTTTGTTGGATGAGTGAATGATAAGCATTATGTAATTATGGATCAGAGGTGCATATAAGCCAAATGGTAGACCTTCTCTGCTAAGGGCCATGGGCAATACAAAAATAAATGATATAGAATTCCAGATGGCATTGAACTCGCAGCATCAGCTAACAGGGAAGGAAAGTTAATAAGACCCAAAAGGTAGGTCTGGTTCAGAATAAATAGAGATTGAGTCTACATCCAGAACATGAAAAGAGAAGAAATGTAAGAGAAGAGAGCCTCAGTCATGGGAAGCCACAGTCTGAGCACAAGGGCAACAGGCTTTGTTTATCAGCTATTCTTTCATTTTCTTCACATGTACAAATGGGAGACCTATAATGGTCTGGATACTGTTAGCATATGATAAGGCCAGCAAAAGATGAGAAATAATAAAAAAATAGACAATAGTACAAAATGATGTGATGGATGAAAATACATACTCAGAGGCCAAAGGCAGAGGTGTCAATGTGGCAAACAAGAAAAAAACTCCCTGAGGAGACACTTCTACAGATATTTACATAAAGTGAAAGTGTAAAAATAAATCCTAAAAGGCCCTATGTTCCAGTATTGTAGCTATATGCCACACACAACTCTTAAACATGAACTATGTGTGTAGGAAAATCAAAATGTGTGATAAACATAAAGTATTGCTGACTTTCTAATATTCTGTCCCCAAAATGAAACATAAACTATCCTCTTAGTAGTTGGAGTGTATTTCATTATATAAAATATATCACTAAAACTAGCTTTGTCCTTTATTTTCATTTTACAATTTTACCAATAGGAAAATTTTAAACTATATAAGGGGATCCCAAAATTTTACCATGAGACAGCTCTTATCTAGATGAGGGATGTTGTGGGTAGGGCAAGCAGTTCAAAGACCCTGTAGGGCAAAACAGCCTTTGTGGCACCTAAAGGGTTATTAAAAGTTTATAAAGGAGCAGTTTGAAAGATCCAAGCCTCTGAACCAATGAAAACAGATATAGATGGTAGGATGGTTACAGAAAGAAGTGTAAATTAGGAAGCTAGTAATCACCTCTGGAGACAAGGCCAAGGGAACTGAGACCCAGGCTTGTGGAAGGGACAGGCCAGCTTTTGAGGGTTGTCAGAATACAGTATACAACAAGAGTAGAGGGATTTTATCTCAGTGTGAAATTGGTTGGAAACTCTATCTCCGTCAACATAGCCAAGGAATCAGAAGGCAAGATACCGAGAAAGCAAGGAGTTAGTCTTTGATTTAAGTTATAATATTTTCCCCCATGTCAACATCATGACTCTAACTCATTATACCTGTTTTGAGCTTCTGAGCCTGCCTCACCCTGAATTATTTCATTGTTTGCTTAGCTCTATTGTGAGCTTCTGAGATAATTGTGTGGTCTGTGCAGTGAGCAAACAAGAATTCGTCATGAATTAGATTACTCACTAGTCAGTGTTTCACCAAGAAAAAAAGTCACTGCCTTAGTTCAGGTTTTACATTGCTCTCTGTCTCTGTCTTTTGTCTCTGAGTGTCTCTGTCTCTGTATGCCTCACTGTCTTTCTGTGTAATTTGTCTGTCTCTCCATATGTCTCTCTGTGTGTGTGTGTGTGTCTCTCTCTCTCTCTTTCTCTTCCTCTCCCCTTCCTTCCCTCCCAATTCATTATCTTCCAGTATTAATGACATAATTCTAAACTCTCGGAAAATTTCTTAATTTTGAAAACCAGTTCTAGTTATTAATTTGTGTATGTGTGTGCATTCATGTATGTACACACCTGCCAAGGCAAACACTTGGAACTCAGCAGATACCTTAAAAAAGTACATTCTCTACTCCTCTATGTGGGACTTGAGGATTAAACTCAGATTGTCAGGCTTGGCAGCAACTGAGCAACCTGCTGAGCTGCCTCTCCATCATTCAAAGACGTTTCTTACGAGACAGAAGTGACAGCCATCTTCACCTCAGTTGGAAAGGGGAGGAATGACCGCTGAAAGCTGAGTGTCCACAGCACCAAGAGAAGGCCCTGATATTAATAAACTTCTTCAGTTCCCCTGTGAGCACTCTAATTCCTTTACAGCGTGAAAACAAGCCTCAGAAAGATTCAGTAATTTCTTTGATGTCACTCAGGCAGGTCACAGAACTATAAGTTTAAATTGTTTTTTACTAATATCAAGTATCTAGTCATGGCTCAGATGTCGTAAATAGAAGAAAACACCACATTGATTGCCTGTTCCTGCCCTGCTAACACTGAGTCTTTTTCTTCTCACAACTTCTCATGTTTTTGGTTAGTTTAACTCCTTTGTGCAAAGTAAACAAACCGGAATGTACAGCAGGAAGCTCTGTGCTGGGGACAGTTTTGAGAGACAGGGAGGCTAGGAGGAAAGAAACTGGTCAAGACACATACCTCCACGCAGGGGTCCAATCTTTCAGGTCTCAGGCACGAAAGGAACAATGCCATCATCAATGTACCAGCCAGGCAGAAGCGAGGCCTCATCCTGGCATTTTCTGCAACCAGCGGAGGCCATGAGAAAGCATGATGAGCTAACTGCAACGGTTGGCAGGGCAGAGTCCCTGGGGCACCGGCCTCGTCTGTCTCCGTGGGTGCCCCTCTGCAAGTACTATATTTAAAGATGTTCTGGGCCAAAAAGTGAGAGGAAGTGAGAGTGGCAACCTTAGCGTTCTCTTTTTATTCTAGAATTTATCTGCCCTAACGCAGGAGGCAGTTTAGAAGACTAAGGGGAGGACAGGAAGAAAAAGAAGAAGGCGTTTGCTGACCAGCCAGCGGCGGAACAGCAAGAGGAAGCTGGCGTTCATCCCAGGAAGTCATCTGACCTCCGGGCTTGGTGAATGCAGGAAAGTAACCAGAGACTCGTACAGCCACTGTACGTGCCTGGAACAACGCCCACGTTCTTGTTTGGATTTCAGTAGTGGAGACTTAGCTCCAGCTAAGCTTCTAAGCCTCCGAAGGCACAGTACCACAGACTGGATATTACAAAATACAGGAATTTCTGTTCACACAATGCTGAAGGCTAGAACCCAGGATCAAATGTCATCAGGTGTATCTGATCTTTTCTTGTATGTGTGTGTGTATGTGTCCTGTTATGTGTATCTGCTTATTCATGGGGTGATGGATATTTCATGTGTGTGCTCTATGTGCATACACATGCAAGCGTGTGTGTGTGTGTGTGTGTGTGTGTGTGTGTGTAAAAACCAGAGTTCATTATTGGGTGCCTTCCTTGTTTGTTCTCAAACTTCTTCTGTTATTGTTAATTATTAATTACTAAATATCTCTCTTACTGTTAGAGACTGGCAGAGACTCGATGTTCTACAAAGGGGAAACATTCCCCGAAATCAGAGTGGCTTAGTGAACTGAGAAATTAACTCAAAACTTTCCACCACAGTTCTGGAGCCAAGGTCTCTCACTGAACTTGCTCGTTTGTTGACTAGACTGACTGGCCAGTGAGTCCTCGAGATCTACTCATCTCTACTCCCTCCACAGTGCTGCGGTTACACGGACATGCAACAGCATGCAGTTGTTATGTCAGTGCAGGGGATTTGCAGGTCTTCATGCATGTGAAGTACTTTACTAACTGAGCTCTCCAGTTTCTGAACTCTTTAAAAAGTAATACTGCCTATATTGTATTAAGGCACATCAACACAACATTATTTTATTTTAATTGTCTCCCACTAAATTGCAGTCACAGAATGAGGCAATGGGAGATGAAGACTGCAACATATGAATTTCAGAGAACACTGCGTAATTCTACCAGTGACGCTACTGGTGAAGAAATGCCCACATAGGAACCTAGTTGAAATGATCTAGTGAAATGCTCTGAAAAGAGCAGAAGGGGTTCCAAATCACGTACACCGAGGTCAAGTCTAGGGCTGAGGACTTATGACCAGGACACATTACTCAAATGATTTCATTTCCCAAACCCTACACTCAGACCTGTAAATCTGAAACTTTTTTTTATACTATAGAAGCTCATATTTAGAATACTTATTCTCAGAAAGCTATGTGATTTCTCTTGGATCATTTATGGTCTCAGAAACTTCCGATCAGATCAATATTGAAGGGGACTCCTGCCGAGCAAGGGCTTTCTCCTGGATTTGGGATTAGGCACAAACCACACCCAAACATCTGTTGTTGCAGAGAAATCCTTTATTAAGTGGGAAAGATATGTTAATGTGGTTGCTTTCTGATTCTTGCAAAAAACAGCAGCAAGTGGCCTTGCAGGTGTAACTTTTAAGAGGAAGAAAAGGGGAGGTCTGTGTTAGAATAGGCTAGAATGAGGTGGTAAATGCGATAGGGGATGAAGAGAAAGTGGAAGAGGACAAGGGAAAGGAGGAAGGGGTTCTTGTCATGGAGGCACAAAAGACTGCTTCTGATTGAGGAGAGACAGACAAATAGACATGGCGCATAGGCAAATGACAGTTAATAAATGTAAAGGGGGAAACCCCGAGTTAGGATGAGGTGTTTAATTTCAATTGTGCATGTTAATTATGTGAGCCAAAGGGAGCATTTGATTTCCAGTTTTGGTAGTCAGCCTTAGAAGGAGGAAGTGTCCAAATAATTTTATAGACCTTCGTGGCTAGCTTTAGGAATGCAATCTAATGGTTTTTAGCAAGGCAGAGGGAATGGGGGAGAAGGACAAGGCCAGCCCGAAGCACATGCTAAAGAGAGCGCCTAGTGTCCCTTCAAATATACCAAGCTCCATCAGTATTTGTCATTTTGAGTTTTGGGGGAACTGACATGTAGAAGAGACCTTTCATCTTCCAAGTTTCATTTTCCACCCTGTAAAACCCAGGCACATTTCAAAATGTCGTATAGTCTCCACTCCCACGGAAAGACCACATTCCTTCCTTGTTCTGTTTACAAGGCCAATCAGCAGCTTCTGAGGAAAATAAAAAGATACGTGATGTAGTCAGATTACACATATACAACTCTGAGTTTGCTACTACACAAAATGAAAATATAGGGCTGGAGAGATAGCTCATTAATTAACAGCAATCTCTGCTCTTCTGAAGGAGTGGGATTTGATTCCCAGAACCTATATGGTGACTCATAATCATCTGTGACTCCAGTTCTAGGGAACACGCTGCTTCCTTCTGGTCATACATGAACATGATATATAATATACACACAAATATGTAGGACAACACTCGTACTCACAGGAAAGCAAATAAATCTTTAAATAAATAGATAATTACATTTATCTTACATGATTGAATTAAATTAACCACTGCATAGATTCTCATCATATCCCATAAAAGATAACTATGGCAATTATCAAAAATGTATGTAAAATAAGGATAATCATACTTCCTCAAAGATTTATTGTAAACCTTCTAAAGCAACATTTGTGAAAAAATACTCTGAGCTTCTGATTCATAATAGAATGTTAAATATCATTGGACCAGTGTCTTAATTAACACACCCAAGATATTCTGTAAGCACCTTGAATCTATTTTGTCTGTAACTAAGCTTCAAAACAGCAGACCTCTGTGGACCCAAGTTCATTCACATTCCCCTTTCCGGGGCCTCCCAGGGTGTCTTGGCCACCACCCTACCTACAGACTCTGTCCCAAGAGAATAAAGGAAAAAGTAATAGTAGGACACTGGAGTCCTCTTTTTCCTCTACATGCAGCACAGTCATGTACACATGGGATTATGACACACAGCATCAATCAATTTAAAGGAAAAAAGGAAAGTCTATCTTTTCAAAGTTAATCATCTTCTGCTCTATTAATCTCACTGCACATTTAGAAATTGTGCCAAATATAAAATAATGCTAAACTTAACCGCTCATTTTCATCCATCATCAACTATGTCCCATCTTCTAGGCTAGTGTAATGCACTGTAAATTCAGTCTTAAGGAAGCCAGAATCACATTTTCAGGAGTCTCAACTTTCCCACAATCTCTTATCCTCCAATCCTAGGTTTCTCTGTAAAAACGTACAAAGTAGAATATGTCTTAAATGTCTTAGCAATATTGCTTGGACCTCAAGTCTTCCCTGACAACCCTTCTCTGACACCAACACTTCACATAATAAGGACAAACAAGCAGGTATATTAATTAAGTATAGATATAACTAGACCTCCACTTACTAGGATAGAAATGTGCCTCTTGCTACTATTGAAAAGGAATGGTCCCTGAGTGGTCAAAAAGAAGCTGAAGAGAAAGGATCAAATAATACCTTCCTAGACAATCCTCATGAGGAATTGATGCATGTGTCTTATACACATCTTCATGAAAAGCTCTCCTAATTGTGTAGGGATATTCCTGAGAGTACTTTGTATAGATATTTATTTATAAGAAACTAATAAGAATACACTAGCATGTATGACCTTATCCAATGTATTTCAGTCCTGTGGCCTCTTCTAGAAGATAGGCCATGCACAAAATACAAGAGAAAAAACTTAAGCAATTGCATTTTTTTGCTGAACCTCAATAAACATACCAATGTAGTTTTGCAATGACTTATATAATCATAATGGTTAATTACCATAATAAACTCAGTATTTATACCACAATGGCACAATGGAAGGTGACCTGACTAGGAAGCCACTTCATTTTCTACATCATTATTATGTAGCTGGTTCAACTGAAGATCCACAATCACTCAGCCAGCGAATGAATCCAATCTTTTCCATATACAAGTGAGCTTTTGATCTAATATGGCAGATACTGAATATTTGGTAAGAAATAAAGTTGAATGCATATGACCAGTATTACATTAATACAATTTCTATGACGACAGAGCACATATACATGGCATGATACATATTTCTTGCTCATAAAATGATCAGTGACAAAAATAGATGAGGAACGATTCATGGAATGAGGATTCTTTTTATGTTTCTGTGCTGCTACATTTGTAACTTCCTGTCCTACTTCAAGTACATGTGCACACACACATGAGAGAAAGGGGGAGAAAGAGGCAGAGAGAAGAGAGAGAGTGTGTCGTGGACTGCAAGATCCATTACACAATACCAATACTTCACTATAAATTTGAAATATATGGAATACAATCTTAATGCCTGTAATTTCCTTTTTGTAACGGTTAAATGACTGTAAGAGTGCATAATCACATCATAGTCTAGTGGAGAAAAGAATGTTTCCTTTGCTGATCAAATATTAGAATTTTAACTGATCCTTCCAACTAGCTAACATTTCTAAATTTCATACTTTTCACCTACCAGCACCATTCAGCTCACAAAGGGCTTCCTGATTGATGGCACATTTTAGTTATGATCAGCAGGCCCTTTCATTTTTTTTTAGGGGTAAGTAAAATTATGTCCTACAATCAATAATATGCTAAA
Organism: Microtus ochrogaster; assembly: GCF_000317375.1. Lineage (NCBI taxonomy): Eukaryota > Metazoa > Chordata > Mammalia > Rodentia > Cricetidae > Microtus > Microtus ochrogaster. The sequence continues at coordinate 3,616,896 of NC_022016.1, forward strand.
TTCAATCTATTATTTGTCTACAAGGAAAAATAAGTTCCTTTTAAATTAATAACAAATAAGTTTAAACAGAAGGAAAAATTTTGTTTTCAAAGGGCCACTAAGAATATATATTCACTTATTTCTATTTCATCTGTTAAAGTAGAGAGGTCTCAGTATTGCTTCTACTATTTTAAAACAGGGAATTTTTTTTATCCTGAAGTATCTATTTCCAATCTACTATCAATTATTGTACTCTATTCAATATTTCTATGATACAGAGTTTCATGAATTAGCAATGTGTATTTTATTACTATCATCCAGTCTCTGCACTTAGGCATTACCAACTTGCTTTATGATTCACACAGTGAATATGAGCTATGTTCTCAGAAAACAATTTTCTTTGCTCACTAGACTTTCAGATTCTCCAAGAAAAACCCTGAATCTGTTCTATTTCTGTATGATCCATGCCCATCATAGTGTTCTAAGCCTTGGAGGAATTCAGTACACATCAGGTGCACCAAGGCTTATGATAATAACTTTGAAGAATAGTAGCAAATAATTTATCTCTAATTTTATATCCTTTGTTCACTGAGACACAAGGCTGTGCAGACACTAATAGTAGGAGACTTCAACACTCCACACTCACCAATAAAGTCACCACACAGAAACATAACAGAGAAATAAGAGAACTAACAGATGTAATAAATCAAATGGACTTAATAGACATCTATAGGACATTCCACCTAAACACAAAATAGTATATCTTCTTCCCAGCACCTCACAGAATCTTCTCTAAAATTGATCACATACTCAGTAACAAAGCAAACCTACACAAATACAAAAAAATCAGGGATTAAAGTTATAATTTAACAAAAATACTACTTTCAGAAAGACTACAAACTCATGGAAACTGAACAGTCAACTACTGAACCACCCCGGGGTCAAGGAAGAAATAAAGAAAGAAATTAAAGTCTTCCTTGAATTCACAAAAATGAAGGCACAACATATTCAAACCTATAGAACACTATGAAAGCAGGGCTAAGAGATAGTTTTATAGCACTAAGTGCCTACATAAAGAAAATGGAGTATGCTCACATTAGTGAATTAACAGCACACCTGAAAACTCTAGAACAAAAAGAAGCAGACTCACCTACGAGGAGTAGAAGACAGGAAATATTCAAATTGAGGGCTGAAATCAACAAAAAAGAAACAAAGAAAAAATATAAAGAATCAATGAAACAAAGAGCTAGTTCTTTGAGAAAATCAAGAGATTGACAAACCCTTATCCAAACTAATCAAAAGGCAGAGAAAGAACATCCAAATTAACAAAATCAAAAGTGAAAAGGGGGACATAACGACAGACACTGAAGAAATTCAGCGTATCAATAGGTCTTACTACAAAAACCTGTACTCCACAAAATTAGAAAATGTAAAAGAAATGGAAAATCATATAGATAACATATGTAAACATTAACTCAAGACCAGGTGAGCAATTTAAATAGACCTATAAGCTTTGAGGAAATAGAAGCTGACATCCAAAACCTCCCAACCAAAAAAAACCCAGGCCTGGATGGTTTTAGTGCAGAATTCTACCAGAACTTCCAAGAAGAGCTAATACCTACACTCCTCAAAGTGTTCCACATAATAGAAACAGAAGGGACATTGCCAAACTATTTTTATGAGGCTACAGTTACGCTGATACCAAAACCACACAAAGACTCAACCAAGAAAGAGAATTACAGACCAATCTCACTCATGACCATGGGTGCAAAATTACTCTATAAAATACTGGCAAACTGAATTTAAGAACCCATCAAAAAATTCATCCATCATAATCATTAGGCTTCATCCCAGAGACGCAGGGCTGATTCAACATATAAAAATCTATCAATGTAATCTATGATGTAAATAAACTGAAAGAAAAAAATATGATTATTTCATTGGATGCTGAAACAGGATTAGACAAAATTCAACACCCCTTCATGATAAAGGTTTTAGAGAAATCAGGGATACAAGAATTATATCTAAATATAATAAAAGCGATATACAGCAAGCTAACAGCTAACATCAAATTAAATGGAGAGAAACTAAAAGTGATTCCACTAAAATCAAGAATAAGACGTATCTCTTCAACCATAGTTCTTGAAGTTTTAGCAATAGCAATAAGACAACAAGAGGAGATCAAGAGGATTCAAATTGAAAAGGAAGAAGTCTAACTTTGGTTATAGGAGATGATATGATAGTGTACATAAGTGACCCCAAAAACCCTACCAGAGAACTCCTACAGATGATAAATACTTTCAGTGATGTGGCAGAATACAAAATAAACTCAAAAAAATCAGTAGCCCTCCTATACACAAATGATAAAGAAGCTGAGAGGGAAATCAGAGAAATATCACCTTTCACAAATAACATAAAATATCTTGGGGTAGCACTAACCAAGGAAATGAAAGACCTATTTGACAAGATCTTTAAGGCTTTTGAAGAAAGAAATTGAAGAAGATACCAAAAAATGGAAAGATCTCCCATGCTCTTAGATAGGAAGAATCAATATAGTAAAAATGGAAGCCGGGTGGTGGTGGCGCACGCCTTTAATCCCAGCACTTGGGAGGCAGAGGCAGGCAGATCTCTGTGAGTTTGAGACCAGCCTGGTCTACAAGAGCTAGTTCCAGGACAGGCTCCAAAACCACAGAGAAACCCTGTCTCGAAAAACCAAAAAAAAAAAAAAAATGGAAATCCTATTAAAAGCAATCTATAGATTCAATACAATCCCTATGAAAATCCCAACATAATTCTATAATTCTTCACAGACCTTGAAAGAACAATAATCAAATTCATATAGAAAAAAAAACAGGATAGTCAAAACAATCCTTACAATAAAGGAACTTCTGGAGGCATTACCATCACTGATATCAAGCTCTATTACAGAGCTACAGTAATGAAAACAGCTTGGTATTGGCATAAAAACAGAGATGTTGACCAATGGAATCTTACTGAAGACTTGGATATTAATCCACACACCTAGGAACACCTGATTTTTGACAAAGAAGCAAAAAAATATCAAATAGAAAAAAAGAGAGCATATTTAACAAATGGTGCTGGCATAACTGGATATCAACCTGTAGAGGAATGAAAATAGATCCATATCTGTCACCATGCACAAAACTCAAGTCCAAATGGATTAAAGACCTCAATATAAATCTGACTACACTGAACCTGATAAAAGAGAATGTGGGAAGTAGTCTTCAATGCATAGGCACAAGAGACCACTTCGTAAATATAACCCCATATCACACACGATAAGAGCATCAATAAATAAATGGGACCTCCTGAAACTGAGAAGCTTCTGTAAAGCAAAGGTCACAGTCAATAAGACAAAAAGGCAGCCTACGGAATGGGAAAAGATCTTCACCAATCACACAACATATAAAGTACTAAACTCCAAAATATATAAAAAAAACCTAAAGAAATTAGACATTAGTATTCTAAATAACCCAATTTAAAAATGGAGTACTGAACTAAACAGAGAATTCTCAACCAGAAGAATTACTAATGGCATAAACATACTTAAAGAAATGTTCATTTTCCTTAGATATCAGGGAAATGCAAATGATACCATCTTACACCTGTCAGAATGGCTAAGATCAAAAACACTAATGATAGCTTATGCTGGAGAGGATATGGAGTAAGGAGAACACTCATCCAGTGCTGGTGAGAATGAAAACTTATACAATCACTTTGGAAATCAGTATGGTGGTTTCTCAGAAAAGTGGGAATCAACCTACCTCAGATTCTAGCAATACTACTCTTGGGAATATACCAAAATGATGCTCAATCATACTACAAAAGCATTTGTTCCACTATGTTCATAGCAGCATTATTTGTTATAGCCAGAAACTGGAAACAACCTAGATGCCACTCAACTGAAGAATGGATGAAGAAAGTGTGGCGCATTACACATTAGAGCAATTCTCAGAAGAAAAAAAAATGACATCTTGAATTTTGCATGCAAATGGATGGAATTAGAAAACATGATCCTGAGTAAGTTAACCCAGACCCCCCAAAAATGAATATGGTATGTACTCACTCATAAGTGAATACTATCTATAAACAAAGGCCATTGAGCCTATAGTTCATGATCCTAGAGAAGCTAAGTAATGAAGTGAACCCAAAGAAAGACATATATAGACCCACCTGGAAATTATGGGGGCAGGGAGTAGAAGGAAGGGGAGAAAAGGAAGAGGTGGGGAGAAGAGGAGAGTTGAGGAAAGCTTGAGGGAATGGGATTGTCAAGATGGAAGAAGGACAGATATGAGAGCAAGGAAAGAGATATCTTGATTGAGGGAGCCATTATGGAGTTAGCAAGAAACCTGGCTCTAGAAAAATTTCCAAAAATCCTCAAGAATGACCCTAGCTAAGACCCTAAACAACAGAGGAGAGGGTGCCTGAACTGGCCTTGCCCTGTATTCATACTGATGATTATCTTAAATATCACCATAGAACCTGTGTCCAACAATAGATGGAAACAGAGGCAGAGTCCCACATCGGAGCACTGGACTGAGCTCCCAAGGTCCAGTTGAAGAGTAGAAGGAGTGAGAATATGAGCAAAGGGGTCAAGACCATGAAGGATTCATCCACTGAAAACAGTTTACTGGAGCTAATGGGATCTTACCAACTTCAGTTGGACTGGGAAGGAACAAGCATAGGACCAGACTAGTCCCTCAGAATGTGGTTGACAGATATATGGCTGGGGCATACTGAGGGGCCACTGGCAGTGGCACAGGGATTTATCTCTACTGCATTGTACTGACATTTTGGGAACCTATTCTCTTTTGATTTATACCTTGCTCAGTCTAGATGCAGAGGGGGCCTTGGACCTTCCACAAAAAAAAAGTGCCTTAGCCCCTCTTAGGATTAGATGGGGGTGGGGTAGGAGGGTGTGTAGAGGGAATGAAAGGAGGAGAGGGAATGGGAATTTAGATTGGTATTTTTTGAAAAAAAATCTAATAAAAATTTTAAAAAGAAAGCAAAAAACAAGGCTGTGCAGATTGCAGTGTTTGCTACATTCTTAATTTCAGCCCTAATGCCCACTGCTATCTGTTCATCATAACTACTCAGGATACTTTGAATCAAAGCAGTAGATTCTTTACAATTATCTCTTGCTGTGAATACTACTCATTATATTTTTTCTGTTTTTATCAACTTCTTAGATGAGAAATGTAGAAGTTAACTCATCCACTTTTCAAGAGGGTGACTAATGACAGACACTTTGGAGTGCTCTTTGATGCAACAATGGGCTAGAATTAGAGGTGACACTATTGTATGTCATTGTGAAGAGCACATAACTGTATAACTCAGGGTGTTAGGCCACGCATTTTGTTCAGAAATTGGTAAGGACATTAGTAAGTTGTTTTATTTAACAAAATGCTGCTTAATTCCATGAATGAGTTACACATTTTTCTACGTTTCAGAAGAATATGAGCACCTGTAGGTGAAAGAACTGAAAACTGGTACACGGATATTAAAATTATAGAAATATAAATGAAACATTGGAACATGTCTGTGAGTTTATTTCTACATAGTCTAAGGAGTTATGTAGAACTAAAAACAATGTTTTCAGGGGAATTAGCTTACCTGTCTGTGAGTTGATTTCTTTGTAGTTGAACGAGATATGTAGTACTAAGAACAATACTTTCAATACTTTGTTCACCTCTACAGATCTAGTTTTGCCCTAGCAATAGTGATATTACCTTAGTCTTCTACTGCAGCATTTGTTTTGCTTATCACTTGGTCTGCTCTGTATGATCCATTCCACAGTACTGCAGGGAAGGTAAGTTAGGAAACTAGCTTATGAATGTTCCCACTACTGGAGATCTCAAATCAACAAGCACTAGGCAGCACACGCCCATGCATAGGAAGTCTCTGGTTCTTCTCTTATAAAGCCAACAAGACTGTGGATGAGTCACCCAAGAGACCAACTGACTCTCAAAGCTTTGCCACCACATATATGATAGTCAACTGCAATTACACCCTCCTAATACCTCGTATTGGATATTAAATTTCAACATGCAAGCACATGAGGCACACAAAAGTCATTTTTAAACCATAGCAACTTCCACACTTGTTTACCCACTCTGGCTCACTAGCCACCCAGAACCATGGGACTTTATTATCTTCTGTATTAAACTCTAGGAGTTCTATTAACATAGAATTGCCTTGCATGATTCAGAGTTGATGGACATGGAAATAGAAATCTTTTAAATCATAAAGGTAAATGATACAGAAGTCACCTTGATAGAACTACTACAAGTAGAATTATGAGATAAAACACAGGAAACTAGTTACAATAAATCCCCCAGTACTTCAACAAAACAACCATCTCAGTGATGTGACGTGGAACAATAACTAAAATGTAGACTATACAGTGAATGGAAAGCCCTTGCATCAAATATCCACTCTATCACTTCCTACCCATGGGACGTAACACAAATGACTTAGCTCTGTCACTGTTGCTTTCCTCCCCTGTATCATACGTACTGAGGGGAAAATCAGTAATGTATACAAATTTAAGATTTGTTTTTTGTCTTATGTTAATGCTTGAGGAAGATTTCTTATTGCATGTGTGACATCATTATGCCATGTACCTTTCGTATCCTAGGTGGATTTTTATAAATTTTAAATTATTTAATTAAATAGAGCTATCTGTGATTTTAACAGGTATTATGGACTAGAGAAGTGGCTCATCAGTTAAGAGTTTCAGAGAACCTGGGTTCAATACCCAGCACACATGCAGTGGCCCACAGCTGTCTGTAACTCCTGTACCAGGAATCTGATGCCCTCTTCTGACATTGACAGGAAGTAGGCACACACACAATTAACAGATGTGGAATCTTGTGTCTTGGTTTGTTAAAGTTTAGTGCCTGGAATTAGTTTTGATCATTGAAGGGGCATGCCATCTGAATCAGCAGGCTTACTGTGACTGAATAGGGAAAAATAATTGATTAGTTAATGTGTTTTGGAAGGAAAAAATGTCCTAGAGATATCAGTTCAAACCAGTTTTTTTTCTAGTTTCTTCTTAAATATCCTCTTCTGTTAGCCCCAAATACTCAACTCATAGATCAGAGTTATCTTGTTCTACAATGAATAAATTACACTAGCATACTATGTATACTATGCATACTGATCTATAGTACCCCCCACACACACATCAGGAGTTTCACCAAGAAAAGTAACTTGTATTGCTCATATACATGGTCTACATAGCCTGTTACCCTGCAATACACATTAATTGCATAGAAATAAATGCTGAGATAAAGGAAGAGGAGAGAGGACAGGAAGGAGGGAGAGAAGAAGATAGGAAGGAAGGAAGGAAGGAAGGAAGGAAGGAAGGAAGGAAGGAAGGAAGGAAGGAAGGAAGGAAGGGGAGAGGAAAAGAAAAAGGAGTTAGGGAGCAAGGGAAGCACAATAGATTTCTTTTTAAGTATTACAAAATCATTTGCAATATCTGTCTGAAATCTAAAGGAAAAAATATTTGATGCTACAGTGTCAAGTTCAAAAGTGATATGTCTAAAATAAAAAAATAAAAATAATATTCAATTTTCAGCCAAAAGAATATACTTACTGTTTTCTTGCTCTGGATACTTTGGGGCTCTGAAACTAGGGCAGGACACTATCAGTCCAAGGTGCTCCAGAGCCTCTCCCCAGACAGTTGCTTCACTTGTACCAATCACAAACCCTTACTTCTGCTACTCTCCCAGGCCAGCTGGAGAACACCTGCTAGAGGAATGACCACTTAAAAAATCTCTTTACTCTTGCAAACCAGTTTCTATGATGGTATTTCAATCTTCTCTAAATTCCTCACCTTTGAATACGCTGACTGGGGAGTTTGAAATTACACTCAGAGCCATATGGCAAAGCTGAGGGGCAGCATATGGCACAGATTGCTCAGTGCTGATCTACAGCATCTTTAAGCTCATCTTCCATCACTCTTTACTTGGGGGACTGTGGTACTGTTGGAATTCTGCACACAGGACCACTCTATCCTTCATGGGAAAACATGAGATTTATATTTTAGCATTCAGTACAAACTTGCCTTCATTTTTGAGCAATAATAAGATTTAGAATGAAAGGAAAATCTATACTTCTATTTATTTGTGATCAATGGGAAGAAAACCGCTTGAAAATAATTAATCATGATTTGCCACTATGGTCAGTCTGAGAAGACTTTGCCTGCAGACTTAAGTAATACCCGTAAAAACTGCAATAGAAACAAATCAACTCTGTACAAGCAGGGGACATACTAATATACTATAATGCAAAGAAATGACAGGTAGAGAGAGGTATTCTCTGTTGAATCATGAGGACTCTTGTTTTATTAACAGACTGAAGTATCTAAAAAAAAGAAGTACATAATAAGAAATCAAGTAATAGTTATCAGATTATATTTGGTGTATTCCAGGAGGCATCTCTGAAAATTACTTACTCTCAATATTATCTTTACTAGAAATAAAGAATAATGTCATATGTGAGTTAAAATTAAGAAAACTTGATGGGACACTTGAGAGTGATTTGGCCATGAACTAACTAACATTAGCCTCATGGAGAGGCAAATATCAGGAAAAGATGTTCTTGAGCCAAGGCTATGGATCTCAGGTCAAGATAACAAATATTATATTTCACTCCAAGTGGCATCCCTTAACATACCAGTTGATCAGGGTAGCTTGTTTTAGTTTGTCTATCTCAATATAGAACCAGTTAGCAGTCTGTCTCAATATAGAACCAGAACTTAGCAGTTAGGATATGCATGACTGATCTGCCAATAGCCTGGAGCCTAGGATACAGTTTCTCTCCCATTAGTGGAGGAAAAGTAAACACCCAATTCTTGGCAGCACACACCCACAATTTTTACTGATAACAAGTAGATGGAAGAATGATAGCACTTTGAGAAATGCTAATATCCTCTCCTTAGTGAGCAGGTAGGTAGTTCTTAGTCTAGGAGTTAGGGTTGGAGGTAGGTGGAAGCCTTTGTTGAGTGTGTCTCCCTGATCTGGACTATGGGGATATGCATGACTTTATCTTGCTTCAGATGCTTTATTCGCTCACTATCCACACAGAGATTCAGTGGATTGTCCTGGATGCATGTTACTCTTTACCTGTGTACCCTTTGCACTCTAAAGAGAATATAGATATCTACTTGTGGATGCAGGATACTACTCGTCATTTTCTATGAGAAAATTAACTATGGATCACCCAACATTTTCACTGTAGGTGTTGAGCACAGATACAAGCAATTTTCACCCAGAGGCTAATATCTCAAATATAAGTGATGGGCATAGTCGACCGGTAAGCTAGAATTAACCAGACCAGCTCAAAAACAACAAATATAATTTAATAATTGGAAACGGGGAAAACTCACACGACCGGGGTGAAAGTTCCGATGTCCAAAACACCGCGAGAAGAGAGAGAGTATACCTGGATTCCCAGGTTTTTCTTCCCTGGCCCCCAGCGGCCACACCCTATCCAAATGTGATTGACTGAGCTTCCCCATCATATAAGACTAGTGTTCATACAGCAAATGAAAAGACAATGTGAATAAAATTTATATATATATATATATGAAAAACAATTTGAACATGTAGTCAGAAGAAATAAAATAACAACTACAAAAGAATACCATGGGGAACAAAAATTTCAAAATAATCATAACTGACTCAAACAGGATGAAAAAGGACTTGAGTGTGAAATGTTGACTTTCTCATGGTGGTCCTTTATTAAATAGTTACTTGCTTTCAGAAATCACTTAATTGAGCAATCTTACCAAAAGCAAAGATCAAAATACTGATGACAACTTATGCTGGAGAGGTTGTGCGGTAAAGGGAACACCCCTGCATTGTGGTGGGAATGCAAACTGGTACAGCCCCTTTGGATGTCAGTGTGGCAATTTCTCAGAAAATTAGGAAACAACCTTCCTCAAGACCCAGCAATACCACTTTTGGGTATATACCCAAAGGATGCTCAATCATGCTACAAGGATATCTGCTCAGCTATGTTCATAGCAACATTGTTTGTCATAGCCAGAATCTGGAAACAACCTAGATGTCCCTTGACCGAAGAATGAATGAGGAAAATGTGGTACATTTACACAATGGAGTAGTACACAGCAGAAAAAAATAACGCCATTTTGAATTTTGCACACAACTGGATGGTGCTAAGCACATCATTTTGAGTGAGGTAACTCAGACACGGAAAGATAATTATCACATGTACTCACTCATAAGTGGTTTTTAAACATAACGCAAAAATAAAACAGCTCACAAATCACAATCTCAGAGAACCTAGACAACAATTAGGACCCTAAGAGAGACATACATAGATGTAATCTACATGGGAAATAGAAAAAGATATGATCTTCTGAGTAAATTGGGAGCAAGGGGACCTTGGGAAAAGATTGAAGGGAAAGGGAGAGGTAGGGAGGGGAGCAGAGAAAAATGTAGAGCTCAGTAAAAATAAAAAAAGAAATAATTTAATTGGTGATTATTTTATGCTATGTATTCAAAACGTAGTACTAAGGATTAGACGGACTGATAAATCAACAGAAAGACAGTTAATAGCTCCTTTTTTATCCTTGAAGGATTATCTTGTGTACAATTTTGTGCAAAAGCCATCCATATTTATGAAAACTTATCTCAATTTGTCTTGTATACCTTTTCTTAATTACCCCCAGTAATTTATCTTTATCTTTTTAGTGAGTTTATCATTCATTTCTTCTATGCAGAGGTTCTTGGCTTTCTATTCTTCCCAGATAAAATCTTCACTAACATTGTAGCAAACCAGTCCAAGCTGGTTCTCTTCTCTTTATCATGGTAAACTGACAACCCATGACATAATTTAGATGTTTCTTCAAGGGATTTTACACAGTACTGGGCTCAGCTCTCTTTTGTTTTTGTTTTTTTCTGTCTGTGTGTGTGTGTGTGTGTGTGTGTGTGTGTGTATGTGTGTGACAATGAATGAATCCATTGCAACAATGAGACGAATGTTAAAAGAAAAGCAGCCCTTAAATTTGAGGGGAAAGAAGGAATTAGTGAGAATCAAAAAGCAAAAACTCTAGTTTCTTGACGTGTGTGGACCTCAAGCATAATAGCAATATTATCCCTTGGATTATTTCAGCTCCTGACTAAGAGTACCACTCTGATTGCATAAAACTGGCTTAGCATGCACAAAGACCTGGTTTATATTCTAAATACTGGAAAAAAATTAAACAGGTGTAGTAGCAAACCAGTGTAATCCTGTATTCAGAAAGTGTGGGCAAGAGAATGAGAAATTCAAGGTCATATTCAACCACTAGTGAGTGAGATTAAGGTGAGCTTAAGATGCAAAAGCCCCTCATTTAAAAATCTGTCTATCTATCTATCTATCTATCTATCTATCTATCTATCTATCTATCTATCATCTATCTATCTATCTATCTATCTATCTATCTGTCTATCTATCTGATATTCAGTGTTTCTAACATACTATTCAAGTGGTACAGTGATAAATTTAGAGTCAGAAATCACCAGGAATTTTAAATTTGAGATATTATTTCTAATTCAATAAAAATAACATGCAAAAGGAAAATGATTGCTTCTATAAGTTATCACAAACCACTTCAGCATCTAAAAAATTCTATTTTCTTCATTTAATTACACTATCAACTTGAACAAAGAATCTATAACTTAATTTTTTTATTTTTAACAAGTACAGAATGCTAGACATAACAATTCAGTTTAGAAATTCTCCTACCTCCAAGGTTTTAGCCTAGATAATTAGATTAGCCTCATCTCAAAAAGATCCTCCTAGTTCCCTGGTCCATTGAAAAATCTGGTTTAAATTTGTAAGGGAACTTAACATCTCAATTAAATATACAATGTAAGAACAAACAGACAAGGCAGTGGAAAAGTAGACTGAAGAATTTTAGGAAGGGGAGAATTCAGTTCCTTGCTTGCATAAAACAAAACCTTCATTTAAGAAAAGGTTCTGAGAGTCATCAGCTCCAAATGCAAACATATAAAATTACAATAACAAATATTTCAACAATAAAAAAATCACCCAATTTTTACATGTGGTGAGTGAAAATTCAAGATCTAATCATACAATGAAAATTTTGAACCCTTTTTACCTCTCTCAGATCACAGAATTCATCACCCCTAAATTTACCATAAAGACTTTCCAAGTTAGGCCAGACTTCCAAACAATTTGCCAGGAGGCTTCTTTGCAAAATGTCAGTAAGATATATTAATGCTATTAACACCAAGAGGAGACGGTACCTCTTAGGAAGGTACTTGGAATATGCACTCATTACATCTAAAACTTGAGCTTCTAAAAAAGAAATTCATCTGGAGGTTTTTTTTCTCTGCTAGAAAGGAAGAATATGTTTCTATTTTTAAGGAAAAATTAAGATAATAATGTGATTTATAATAATAATTAATAAATAAAAATATTTATAAAATTTTGATATTATATTTTGTGAAAACTGACAAACCATTTCTACAACAATAACTGAAAGTATCTTCACAAGAGGAATAAAAATGTTGACTCCAATTGTGGTGACATATGAGGGTGGGATTTGCTGAAGGAGGCAGAGGCAGGAGGATCATGAGTTTGGGGCCAGCCTTAGAAGAATATATTTCTAAGAAAAGGAAGACATAAGTTTTTTGTGAAATTGTTTTCTTCCTTAATACAAATAAAACAGATCTTTGAACAAACATATTTTGGTCAAATATGGAAGTAAAAATTATGGTAAGGACTAGAAAAATTCAATTATACTTGGAAAATGAAGAACAGAATGGAAGAGTGACAGAGCAGAAGTGCCATGGCAGAAAGAAAAGATGCTTTAGAGGTAAGCATGTTTGAGTTTTGAAACTCTACCATTGGCCAGTAGTAAGATATTAGTCTCCTGATATAGTATCATCTATTAGACTGGCATAAAAGTACTTTCTTATCAGACTCTCCAATAGACAGTATAAAAGAGAATATGCAAATAATCTAGGCCAAAGACTAGCATATAGTAACTTTGTTAGACATGTAAAATGTTACCATTTTTATTTTATAATTTTTTTTTATTTTCTTCAGTTTAAAACTGAGTTTACTATAAATGTAATTTTCATCTCTAGATAAAATCCAATATTGGATCTAGAGGAAACAGTGGTGTTGATCCATAACTAAGATCATGTGATTTGACCTACTAGACGTTGTTTGGCATTTCCTATGTTGGATGCATTACTAATCATTGATATCATGAAGACACCAGAGGCATTAGAAGAATGATACTGGCCTCGGTGTCAAGAGCCATGGGTGGTTCCCTTTCTGTTACACGAACTCCTCACAGTTCTTAACCTTTCCGGAGATTATCTTCTCTGTCCACATCACATGATTCAAGCTGTGTGTTCACTTGGCTATTGGTATTTGTTAAAGTTTCTATCATCTGATTACTTATTTGGGGGGGGGGGTTACACATACATATGCCATAGTGCCATAGTATGTATCCATGTGGAAATCAGAGAACAATGTTCTAGAGCCCGTTATCTTTTTCTACCATGCAAGCTCACGGTTCAAACTCGGGTCTTCAGACTTGGCAGCAAATACCTTTACTTGCTGAGCCATCTGAACTGCTCATATTCAGGTGTAGTTTTTTAAAAAAATATTTTGCTTACTTGCCTCTCCTGACAAAATTAACTATCTATACCATACATAAAATTCCCAACACTTCTCTTAAATCTACATATCACCTTACAGTTGAGAAAGTGATTCAGATTTATGAACACAAAGGATGGCCTACTCAACATTCTTAACTGTGATGTGAAAAATATCTACTCCACCGTAACAATGGCATTAGAGGGGTATCCCTGTCTATTCCTGCCATACTTGTTTATTTGTTAAATTAACTAACATTCTTCCTCCCTCCATCCTATATAAATACATGGAGGAAAAATGAAATGGAGCCACAAGACAGTGATTTCAGATAATATTAAAAAACATTTCTATATGTTTTTCTTTGGGTTCTCCTTCTTATTTAGCTTCTCTAGGATCACTAATTACAGGCTCAATGTCCTAGGACTACTGAGAACTCAAGAACAATGGCAATGGGTTTTTGATCCCACTACACGTACTGGCTTTGTGGGAGCCTAGGCAGTTTGGATGCTCACCTTACTAGACCTGGATGGAGGTGGGTGGTCCTTGGACTTCCAACAGGGCAGGGAACCCTGATCACTCTTTGGGCTGATGAGGGAGGGGGACTTGGTTGGGGGGGAAATGGGAGGCAGTGCTGGGGAAGAGACAGAAATCTTTAATAAATAAATAAATTAAAAAAAATCTCTAGTGAGAGCACAGAGTTTTGATGATAGCACAAAAGTAAGGCAGAGAGACAATTCATGCTGCTTTGACCTGTTCAAAATGGAATCCTTTTCCTTATGTTGTATTTGATAGTATTTTGAATGGATTAACAGATAACAGATACTTGCAGAATCTAAATGTATTAATCTATGTATTGTTCATCCATAGTTCTGCATAACTCATCTGTAAGTGTCTGAAGCATTCTTATTTCTAGAGCAATGCCTTTATGGTCAATCTTTTACTGTTTCTTACATGCATACATTAAGTAGTACTGCTTGCACTCCCACCAGCAATGCAGGAGTGTTTCCTTTACCCCACATCCTCTCCAGTATAAGTTGTCATCAGTGTTTTTGATGTTGGCCATTCTTATAGGTGTAAGATGGTATCTCAAAGCTGTCTTGATTTGCATTTCTCCGATGACTAAGGATGTTGAGCATTTCCTCAAATGTCTTTCAGCCATTTCAGATTTCTCTGTTGAGAGTTCTCTGTTTAGTTCTGTACTCCATTTTTTATTGGATCATTTGTTCTTTTAACAATCAATTTCTTGAATTCTTTACATATTTTGGAGATAAGACCTCTATCTGAAATGGGGTTGGTGAAGATCTTTTCCCATTCTGTATGCTGTTGTTTTGTCTTGTTGACCATGTTCTTTGCTGGCACAGACCCTTTGGATATCACTGTGGTGATTTCTAAGAAAATTAGACAACAACATTTCTCAAGACCCAGCAATACCACTTTTGGGTATATATTCAAAGATGTTCAATCGTGCCACAAGGACATGTGCTCAACAATGTTTATAACAGCATTGTTTGTCATAGCCAGAGCCTGGAAACAACCTAAATGCCCCTCAACCGAAGAATGGATAAGAAAAATGTGGTACATTTACAAAATGGAGTACTACACAGCAGAAAAAAAGCAACAACATCTTGAAATTTGCAGGCAAATGGATGGAGCTAGAAAACATCATATTGGGTGGGGTAACCCAGACCTAGAAAGACAATTATCATATGTATAAACTCATAAGTGGTTTGTAAACATAAAGCAAAGAAAACCAGCTTACAAATCATAATCCCAGAGAACCTAGACAACAATGTCCCTAAGAGAGACATGGGAAGTAGAAAAAGATTAAGATCATTTGAGTAAATTGGGAGCATGGGGATCATGAGAGAGGATTGAAGGGGGGGTAGGAAGGGGAGCAGAGAAAAATGTAGAGCTCAATAAAATCAATAAAAAAAAATACAAAAACTGTAGTACTGCTTACATACTTGCTTTAACCTGACAATGCAGAAAACACAGGCTTTGAAGCCAGGAAGACTTACTAAAATTGTAACCCTGTGAATCCTGTGTGTATCCTCATGACAATTTCTGAATGAACACATAAGAGCCACTGTGGGATAAAATGGATTAAGGGACATGTGATTTTCAGCAAAGTAACTTTCTTGAGAACCCTGTTTTGCTCAAAATGACATGTCTGAGAGTATGATGGAAGACATTCATTCTCTAGTAAGCTACCCTCTTCAAAGGAGACAGAAGATTTATTCCATTTTCTATTTTATACTACCTATATTGTGGTTATCATTTGTGGATAAAAATACAATTAAGGCAAATAAGTTTTCTTTATGCTTAAGTTTGCCCCTAGCTGAGATTATTGAGGCCTCTGCTGTGTAGTTACACTTAGAAGAATAAGAACTCATCACACTGATTCTGTATTTTGGTCTCATTTGTCCCTGATTTCCCCAAGCATCTAATGAATTTAAGCAAAGCAAAACAAAACAAAATAAAACCCTGAAGGAACCCACTGTGCTTTTTCCTGAAGAAATCAAATCAACTAGTTTATAAAAACCTTCAAAGAATTATTGAGGAGATACAGCAATAAATTAAAGAAGGATCACAGATTACACCTGGCTTTTTGTTTTCAAAAGCAATAAAACTTTAGGCTTTCAGAAGTGTCAAACCATTGAGATTCTTTAGCTTACATGGTTTCACTACATGCTACAATAATTAGGGCCTATGAGAAAAACTTAAAAATTGTCACACACACACGAACATGCACACACAAATACACACACACACACACACACACACACACACACACACGCACACCTCAAAGTCAGGGTCCTGAAAAAGTCTTTACTCCTCTGAAAAACAAGTCATTAAACCAACATGGTAATGAACATTCAGAAATAATTACTGGTAATACTCAGGCTTAAGACTGATAATTAACTGCCATAGATTGCAAAGAGGTAATTAATAAATAAAGAGTCACTATAGAGATAATATAAAGGATTAATAATGAAATTCTCCTTGGGCCTTGAAGAAAGGAGAAGAGAGGATTAAGGAGTTTGTGTTTTTCCATAGATGCTGCTAAAAGGTCTGTTTGGTATCCTGAAACACATAGCTTGGAAATAATAACTTGCAAAGTACAGAGATGGAGAGATGGCTCAGTATGAGGAGCACTTGTTTCTCTTGAAGAGGACTCAGGTTCAGTTCACAGAGTCCACATGAAAACCCACAGCCATCTGGAACTCCACTTCTAGGGGATTTGATCACACACACACACACACACACACACACACACACACATACACACACACGTGCTATATACACATATCTATAAGCAGGAAAACACACACATAAAAATAAAATAAATGAATGGAAAATAATAACTTGAAATTTAAATGAAATTTATGCCCTGGCAATGCTGAAGTTCTATTGAACTTCTCCATATTGGGTTTTAGGGTCTATGTTGATGAGGACGACAGACCATTTCTCTGCCTCAAGTGGGCACCAGATCTCATCACAGATGGTTGTGAGACACCATGTCATTGCTGGGAACTGAACTCAGTACCTTTGGAAGGATCTTGCTGTTTCTCAATATGTATGCAAAATTTCTTAAAAGTTATTTTGCCTAATACTTTCCTTGACTTCTGTGGTTGCTCCTCCAGCCTTGATATGAAGGCTTGTGCCCAATCTTATTGTGTCTCATTAGGCCATATTTAGTAAATATCCCTGGGATGACAGCTCTATTTTTTTGAAGGAGATTGAAGGAGTGGATCTAAAGGATCAAGGAGGGGGTGGGAGGAGCTGGGAGGAGTAGAACGAAGGGTGTAATGTATTAGACAAGAAAAAAAGGTCTAAAATTAATAATCAATATGAATAATTAAATAAAGTAAAAAAAACAAATAATGAAGATGGAATAGTTCATTTTAATGAGAAACAATTCAAACAAATAGCCCAATCATTCCCCTTTGCTGGTGAGGGAAAATGGCATTTCCAAGACAAGAATTCAGGGTATAAGGCCGGGAAGTGTATAAAATCTGATCTTTACTAGGCCCTGGATTTGCAGTCGGAGTCGAGAGCTTCAGAAAATCACCTGGACACTGGCATCTCACTTTTTTTTTTTTGTCTCAGGCTATTGCCCCTCAACTTTAATGAATGAAATTCATCAATCATAATAAAATGAAACACTGTAAAACAAAGTCCTAATATACAACTTGTGATTGTCCCAAAATAAATTGAATCGATTCATTTAGAAAAGCATTCCAGACCAGGAATCTGAGGTGTGCCACACACACATTCCAGGACTCTGGGGTTCCAGTCTCATATGCTCATAGTGCTCCAAACTTCAATCCCGAGCCTAGGAGGCTAGAGTGCTGGAAGGGTGTTTCTTGCTAAATTCTCCTGTATTGATTTGTTTATTTCCCTGTGTAATTTCCTCACTGTTCTATTTTCTTAATTGATGGGTAGAATCTCTGTATAATTAAGACACCTGATTTGATGTATTTGTTTGTTCTCAAGTGTTCACATCAAACTAAACATACTTATCTGTGGTGTGTGTGTGTGTGGTAGTTCTCATATGCAGAGAGGACAGTTTGTGGGAGTCTGTTGAGGTCATTCACTTCTAACTTGGGGGTTCTTTCTCCATGTGGGACCTTTCTTATGAACAGAAGTATTTTGCTTATTATTTTGGGACACTGAATAAAGAATTTGATTATTGATAAGATTCTCATATACACTTTGAATAGTTCTCTGCCTGAAAAAAAATGACCTAAAAAATAACCTGTAATTGTACTTACAGAAGTCTTCCCAGGCTTTATCCTTCTCATTCATATCTTTGACCAATACTATAAAAATAAACTAGTTTCCCAAGCTTTGTCCCTTTAATTAGCTAGGTATTCTCATCTAAAATATAGGTTTGACAGTTAAAACTGGATGTGTGGTAGAAAAACAAGTCTTTATTGCACACTTATCACTAAATCTCTAAAACCTCTTTGTAACTTATTTTTAATCCATTAGAAAATTCCACATTGCAAGAAACATCCAGCACAATAAGAAGAGATTAATTTTTATTTCTTGGTTATGACACACAAAGCCTACAACCATTCTTGGGTATTCAATAAGATGTAAGGATTCTTGAATATTTTGGAGGACCTCTTGTTGAGTTAAATAAAGAGAATTGAAAAGCACAAAATAAAGCATATCTCACAATTTTAAAATCTAGCATTTAAGTGACTATTTATAGCATAAGCTAGTTTTGAGGATTGTTTCATAACTTTTCACATATTTATATAATGAAACAAAAACAAAACTTCACTCACAGAGTAAATTGTAAAGGTCTACTGTACATTCCTTTGGTCAATATCCTCAGTTGATGAGTCTTGTCCAGATTTACCCTCCATGGTTATGTCCAAAATATTGGTAGGTCTCAGTTGTAATATATGTAGCCATTAAAATTTTAAATTTTAAAAGCATTCTCACGTGTCCCATTATAGCCTTCAACTCACTTTGAAGCTGGGGATGAACTGGAGCATCTAATCCTTTGGACACTGTTTGTATATTGTCAATGTGAACTACTACACCTGTTATCATGAGCTCTTGGGAACTCAAAGCCAGAACTTCACACGGGCTAGACAAACACTCACTTATTATTGCTTCTTATACCCACTACTCTGTAACATAAGCCATTTATTGGACAGATAAAATCAATTTGTGAATTTAAATGGTTAGAATGATTTGAAAACCTGGTAAGACATCACAAAAGCTGAGCTACCAACTTAATCATTGTTAGTCACCACCATCACATTCAGTGCCAGTGGATTGAGATGGACCTGGATTATGGTTTAATTACCTGCTAGAAATGAAGGAACCTCTACTTTGTACCAATGAAAGAGAAATATTCTGCATGTGTATAAAATCATTTAGGTTAGATATGCTTTAATAGTCATTATATAGCAAAGTCTTCAGAAAAAATTCTCTGAGAGGGAGGAAAATGCCAAGAAGTAATCCTCAAATTTTAATAGTAAACAAAAAAAAAAAGACTGAAAGAGATTAAAAGATTTAGCCAATAATGTTATGAGCCATTGTGTCAAATCACAATAGAAAGAAATGGCTCATCAGTAGATGTAATTTTTGCGGGGAAGGTTACTGGTGAGTTGATTCTAATCTTCTCAGATTTAGGTATTGATGAGAAATAAGCAGAAAAGTGGTTTTATTCTTTTCTTTTTATTTTAAATTGATCTTATTGAGCTATGCATTTTTCTCTATTCCCCTCCCTTTCTCTCCCCTCTCGTTCAACCCATTCCCAAGGTCCCCATGCTCCCAATTTAATCAAGAGATCTTGTTTTTTTCTACTTCCCATGTAGATTAGATCCAAGTATGTCTCTCTTAGGGTCCTCATTGTTATTTAGATTCTCTGGGATTGTGATTTGTTGGCTGCTTTTCTTTGCTTTATGTCTAAAAACCACATATGATATTTGCTTCAGAAAAGTGGTTTTAAAACATGAATAGAAGCCGAGCGATGGTGGCGCACGCCTTTAATCCCAGCACTCGGGAGGCAGAGGCAGGCAGATCTCAGTGAGTTCAAGAACAGCCTCGTCTACAGAGCTAGTTCCAGGACAGGCTCCAAAACCACAGAGAAACCCTGTCTCGAAAAAAAAAAAAAAAACATGAATAGAAAAATGATCAGGTTGTAGTCATTATGAGTCCGTGAGGACAGTAGATAGTTTTTTCCTTCTTCCTATACAAGTTCTGACCAGTGCTCCATGTCAGCATATCTGCCCAGCTTCCCACAGCTCCAAAGTGGATTTCTATCCCCCTGACATCTTCTCTAGTGTTGTTTTTAGGAGGATTTCCTCCAGCTCTCCTTTCAACCGAATGTTATGTCCTTAAGCTGGATGCCTGGGTAAATTGCAACATTTCTGAAAGGTTTTCTGTTATTTACCTTAACCTAAACTGACCTACACTTCTCATTTGTTAGCTACACACTAAATTCTAAAAAAAAAAGAGGCCTGGGAAAGTGGTAATTATAATCAAGAGCATTTTCACATGTATACATATGGCTCTATGTGCGATTATAAATTTTGAAAAAAATTATATCATTAAGCACTCTGAATAAAGTTAATCTTTGACAAGCCTTGGCATATTTCAATATTCTTATGCCAAAACATGACTGAAATGAAGAAAGTAAAACTTAACAGTAACTTGTATTTATATTCAGTGTGATTTTTTAATTTGTTTTAAATTAGCATAAAAGTAGTTGGTTTCATTATGGAATTTTTATCCATATTTTGTTTTGTTGATACTTTTGTCCAACTCTTTTCTTCCACCCCATGCCCTTATTGTACCCATTTGCTACCAGTAATTTCCGCCCTTTTCATTTTATTGTCCAATGTTCTGATACCTCTACCTCCTTCCTTCAACCTTTTCCTTCTCTCATATTCCCTTTCCAAGTTTCATCCATGCCCACATATATACACATATATTAAAACCTCAAAGATGCAATGTATATATGAGAAAGAACATGTGGTATTTGTCCTTCTCAGTCTCCATAAACTGGATATAATTTCCAGATCGACCAACATTCCTGCAAACTTTATTATTTTACTTTTCCTTACAGTTACATAAAATACCACTATAGACATATACCACTATTCATTATCCATTCATCTTTGATGGATGCTCTTATGCCATTTATAGATAGAAATGGTGATTTTACAAGTAACTAAAAATATTCTGTATGTGCTTTACCCCTCTTTACTACTAAATCTGTTGTTATTTTCCCCCAATGGCTTTGTAGTGATTCTACCTTTTTTTTAATTCTTTTTCCAATTGTGATTTTACTTACCTAGAGTTGTTCAGTTTAAGGTCATCCCAGAACTCTTCAAGAATATCTTTTCTCTGGTGATATGCAAGATATTCATCAGTGTGTCTATAGGAAAAGATCAGTTCAGGCACCCTGTCCTCTGCTACCCACGGACCTAGCTGGGAACATCCGCTTGGACACCTGGGAACCCCTCTAGAGCCAATCCTAAAATGGCTCCCTTAGTTAAGATATTTTCTTCCCTGCTCCCATATCCACTCTTCCTCCATCTCAACAATCCTATTCCCCCAAGCTCCCTCCAATCTTCCCCTTCTCCCTTCTCTCTCCCCATCTCCCCTTCCCCCCAACCCATCTCCACCCCCATGGCCCCAACTTTATATGTTTTTCTTTGGGTTCATCTTCTTGTTTAGCTTCTCTAGGATCACAAACTATAGGCTCAATGTCCTTTGTTTATGGCTATAATCCGCTTATGAATGAGTACATACCATATTCCACTTTTTGGGTCTTAATTATCTCACTCAGTAAAGTGTTTTCTATTTCTATTAATTTGCATGCAAAATTCAAGATGTCATTGTTGTTTATCACTGAGTAGAACTCTAAAGTGTATATGTGCCACACCTTCTTTATGCATTCTTCTATTGAGGGGCGCCTAGGTTGTTTATAGATTCTGGCTATTACAAATAGTGCTGCTATGAACGTAGCTGAACAAATGATTTTGTAGTATGATTGGGCATCTCTTGGGTATATTCTCAGGATTGGAATTATGGGATGCCTAGGTAGGTTGACTCCCAGTTTCCTGAGAAACCGCCACACTGATTTCCAAAGTGGTTGTACAAGTTTGCATTCCCACCAACAATGGATGAGTGTTCCCCTTAACTCCACAACCTCTCCAACATAGGCTATCATTGGTGTTTTTGATTTTAGCCATTCTGACAGGTGTAAGATGATATCTCAAAGTTGTTTTGATTTGCATTTCCCTGATCGCTAAGGAGGTTGAGCTCTGGTGATAGATGGAGATAGAGACAGAGACCCACATTGGAACACTGGACTGAGCTCTCGAAGCCCAGATGAAGAGCAGATAGAGGGAGAACATGAGCAAGGAAGTCAGGACAACAAGGTGTGCATCCACCCACAGAGACGGTGGGACTGATCTAATGGGAGCTCACCAAGGCCAATTGGACTGGGTCTGAACGAGCTTGTGATCAAACCGGACTCTTTGAATGTGGCTGACAATGAGGTTGGACTGTGAAGCCAATGATAATGACACTGGATTTTGATTCTACTGCATGTACTGGCTTTTTGGGAGCCTAGTCTGTTTGGATTCACATCTTCCTAGACCCGGATGGAGGAGGGGTCTTGGACTTCCCACAGGACAGGGCACCCTGACTTCTCTTAGGACTGGAGAGTGAGTGAGGAGGGGGAGGGAGAGTGGGAAGGAAATGGGAGGATGGGAGGAGGTGGAAATTTTTAATAAATAAATTAAAAAAATTAAAAATCAAAAAAAGAATATTTTTCTCCCTGGCATCAAAGTAATTTTTCTTAAATAGAAAGGTAGAAAGAAGAAAAAAGGGCAAGTCTGAACACAAAAACTTGAAACATTCTTATTTGATCTGAATAGTTTGAATCAATCCATTTGACAAACTTTCAATCAATATTTTACCCTGATATTTTAACACAAACAATTGGAAAATTAGGTACTAAAAATTCTTTTGCTGATGTCTGATGTAATTCTGTATAATGCAAGAACAGACAAAGTTAGGATCCTTAAATGGCATGAATTTACATCCTTGTGATCAACATTTTATCAAATTGTCCAGTGTAAATTAGGCATATCTCTTTCCAGGTTCAAGTAATATTTGCTAACTTGCTTTCAGAAATGAAGCAATTTGAGACCTACCAAAATTTGAGCCTATTTTTTTAAAAAAAAAAAATCTCTGAAACCAACTTTGGGAAAACTTAGTATTAGGTTATATTATTTTCACTTAACAAATGATTTTTAAATTTTAATATAAAAATGCAAACACCAGTTTTACTTCCTGAAATTCCTTCAGTAACAGCTCAAGAAGCTGAATATGCCTACAAGAAATCAAGTTGTATGCTATTTTGGGAAACAGAGTATGAGAGATGTGTATGTTGGAGGAAAAGGCTTATAAAATAAAAATAGCATCGTTTTAAGGAAAGAGGCATGCCTAGAAATTGCTTTTCAGCATTCCTCCCCAGATCCTGTCTCTTCCAAAATTTGTAGCCCATCTTCTATGATGATCCCTGAACTTGTAAGGATATAGTGTTATGAAGTACATCATCTAGGGCTGGGCAAACATGGTTTCAAGACATGGCAGGACTGTTGGACCCATTATCTCATAGTAGCTGTGGTTCCTGGAACACCAGCACAAAACCAAGAGAATAGCAATTCCAACATGAATGGAACAAGCCCTATGAAGCTAGCTAGCTAAGACCTATTGGCAATTGAGATTACTCGTGGAATAAGAGTATGTTTTTATCAAAAAAATGGGGCCCTTTAGTAACAAGTTGTTAATGATACAATAGATGGCCCCACAACAATGAACACACTGGTAGTCCTAGCTAGACTTTGATGTGGGAGTGTCATATATCAATCTGTTGATTTCATTGGTTAAGTAATAAAGAAACTGCTTGGCTGGCTCTCATAGGTTAAAACATAGGTGGGAGAAGTAAACAGAACAGAATGCTGGGAGGAAGAGGAAGTGAGCTCAGACTCGACAGCTCTCCTCTCGGGGGCAGATGTCTCAGAGAGAAGCCATAGCTCTGCTCTCTGAGGCACACGTGATGAAGCTCCGACCCAGGATGGATGTAGGCTAAAATCTTCCCAGTAAGCATACCTAGCAGTGCTACACAGATGATTAGAAATGGGCTAAATTAATATGTGAGAATTAGCCTAGAAGAGGCTAGATAGAAATGGGCCAAGCAGTGTTTAAATGAATACAGTTTGTGTGTTGTTATTTCGGGGCATAAGCTAGCAGGTGGCCGGAGTGTGGGGGATGCAGATCTGCCGCTCCAATTACAACAAGACTTGGTATGTTTAAAACAGTAAAGATGGCATGAAGTTGAGAGGGAAATATGAGAGAGAGTCTGGGAGAATTGACAAAAGCAATGAAAGATTTCTAGAATGAAAACATATTGCACAAGTGTATGAATCTCTCAAAGAAAAAAGATAAACATTTTAAAAGATGGGAAACCAAAACAAAACAACTTTTCTCTAGAAAATTAATCATGTGGTGATTCATGGGCAGGTTCCATAGATAAGCGAACAAGGATATTAATCACAATGTCCTCTAGAAAATTAAACTCTGCAAGATGGACTGTGCCTGTAATCCCTGCATTCAGAAGGATAAGGTAGAAAGATTGTACCAAGTTTAAGGACAGGTGAAGTTACATGGTGAATTTTTGAGAAGCTTGGGTTGCAGGGTGAGATTTTATCTCAAAACACTGAAATGTCAACACAGCAAATGAATAAAATCAAATGAAAAGACAATTAAATAAGAAAGAACATAAATATATATCTGAAAAAGAGTATGTATTCTTGAGTATGGCATTACCTGCTTGTTGTAAGAGGACCACTTGTTTTGTCCCTTACTGCTCAGCCCAGAAATAGCCACACAGATTAAATCACTGCTTGGCCCATTAGTTCTAGCTTCTTATTGGCTAACTCTTACATACTAATTTAACCCATCTCCATTAATCTGTGTATCACCACATGGCTGTGGCTCACCAGGTAAAGTTCCATCCAGCATCTGTCTCTAGTGGAGGCTTCTCTCTGACTCCACCGCCTTTCTCCCAGCATTCAGTTTAGTTTTCCCCGCCTCGCTCTGTTCTACCCTATCAAGCCAAGCCAGTTTCTTTATTAAGTAATGGTATTGACAGCATACAAAGGAGAATTCCACTTCACTTGTTTTAAGTTCCCAAATTGTGATCACACAGCAAAGAAATGAATACTAAACATTTGCTATGATTTGACCCCAAGGATGAAGGTAACCTATTATTACTATTTGATTAAAAGGACATAGGATTATATGTAGCATGAATAATAAAACCCGAGAGACAGATATTGGAATAAATGCTGAAAATCTAAAAAACAGAGCAGGCAAGTCACTAGAGACATTTTACCTCTAACAAGGTTGGATGACTACAGACTGAGACCTGATTCTTTGTCTCCATGCATCTTATATTCCCCTTTAGTGCCCCACCCATGTACTAATTCCTTCTTTCTTTCTCTTTCTCAAAACTGTGATCTCTTTTTCTTTGATATATATATACATATATATATATATATGTATATATATATATATATATCCTGCTCAATGTGTACACTGTTACTTTCATGTGTATAATATCAGGGCAGACCACTTGGTATTAGATAACCAACTAGTAACTAGTGTATCCCTGGGGAAGAAATTCTCAGCTCTCCTTAGTCACCTTTAGCTCTTTGTGTAAGGGTGGGGTCCTGAGAGATTCCCCCTTCCAAGTTAGAATTTCCATTGCTGAAAGACCTTTTCAGTTGTTATATAGGCAGCCACATAGTTGAGGTATTATGGGTAAAATGTCCTCCCTGTTATTTCTATGAGACACAATTTTACAGGACTTCCTGGTCCCCTGGTTCTTCCAGTCTGTCTGCACCATCTTCCACATTGAATTGAGGACAAACAATTACAGAAACGTAGAATCCATGATCCTGGTAGCAGGTAGTCATATCATTAGAGGAATATCTGAGGGCTGACATCCTTATCCATAGGTAGGAGACAGAGATAGCTAACTGGAAATGGCATGGCATTTTGAAACCATAAAACACCCTAATTGACATACCTCCTCCAACAAGGACACACATATTAATCCTACTAATCTTTCCCAAACAATTTCACCAACTGGAGATCAAGCACTCAAATATATGAGTCTTTGAGAAGTCCTTGCATTCATACTACCACACATGGACAATGGAGAAATAGAATGTTATTTGCTGAAAAATTCTTAATAAAAAAGTGAAAAAGATCTTTACCAAATTGGATTTAACGAGTCTAGGTGGGATTTGAGGGGGACAAGAAAGGAAATAGAGGCCTAGTTAGCTAAGCATTAAAAAACTGCACCCAAGTAAGTGATTTGAAAACCCCATGGGACATGAGAAGCTGAAAACAGATAAGTGTAAGATGCAGGTTCCCAAGGCATATTTTGTTTCTGAGTCATTCTAGAAGACTCTTCCAAAAGAGGATTTAAACAGAAACCCCTTTTCCATGTATTCACCAAATATTAAATAAACTCCTAAGAAGACTCTCTTCTTTCCTTACTCTCTTTGGAGTAGAATTTTCTGTCCTAATCTTGGGTGTAAGAAACCTATTACCCTCTTAGTGAACAGTAAATACAACTGACAGCCTTCTTGACCTAGGTCTTATTTCCTGTGACAATGCTGCCCTGACTGTCCAGAAACACACTGGTTCTAGTCTCCAAGGATTTAAGGAGAGTAGAATGATGACATCTTTAGGAAGCCTTTTTTAGTGGTTTCAAGAGAACAAAATATCCCTAAGACCTTAAGAGTTAGAAAATGACCTCATTGCTGCTTAAGGTTTGGAAAGTTATAAATCTTTGAAAATCTAATGAAAGCAATGCAGTATTTTTGTTGAAGAACAATGTATATTAATTCATAGGGAACACTTTCTGTATCTAACTACCAAGATTCAGGGAACACAGCTTCCCCAGACACAAATGCTAAATGCGACAAAGATACACAGTGTCTAGCACCTTACTTCCAAGTGTGTTGCTCAAGCCACATATAAATTGATTTGTAAGAAAGTTGTCCCCACTAAGTATTTCTTCATTCATGTGCAGTGTGGTGGTAGGATTGTTGACCCACAAATCATGATAGAACAAAATCAAAAGTCTTTTCTTCAGAGAGCACTAGTAAAAAGAAGGGAGAACAGCTTGTTCTGGAGACTTAATATGCTAAATATGCCTTTTGAGGCTCCATTGACCTGGCATCAAACCTAAGCTTGTTAATAAGATCTTCTCACGATTTCTTAAATTTGGCTTTGTAATTTATAAAAGACAAATAATATTTTCCTGGAAGAGTCTCTTAACACTGGTATTAAACACAGGTATAATGATAAATGGGAATAAATATGAACTTGAACTTTACTTTCTTCAGTTACAAATGGTGCCCAAAAATTTGTGAAAATTTCCACATAAAGCCCAAGAAAAATTTTTTAAAGGGATTTTTAGAACATAGTCAAGCACAGCTTCTTGGTAACTTATTGGATTTTCAAGACAGGGTTTCTCCTTAACTTTTTTGGTTCCTGTCCTAGAACCAGCTCTTGTAGACCAGGCTGGCCTCAAACTCACAGAGATCCGCCTGCCTCTGCCTCCCTAGTGCTGGAATTAAAGGCGTGTGCCACCACCGCCCAGCTTGGTAACCATATTTGATGTGGGAGTTCTCTCTGTGTGCTGTAATTACCATGAATGAATAAAGAAACTGCTTTGGCCTGTTTATAGGGCAGAACTTTGGTGCGTGGGGAAGACAGAACTAAATTATGGGAGGAAGAAAGCAGAGCTGTAGAGAAACCATACATTCGGGGCCAGAGGAATTTGAATTTTTGCTGGTAAGCCAGGTAGTAATATACAGATTATTAAAAATGGGTTAAATTAAGATCTAAGAGTTAGCCAATAAGAAGCTAGAGCTAATAGGCCAAAGGATGATTTAAATAATACAGTTTCTGTGTGATTATTTCAGTTCTGGGCAGCTAGGACGAACAAGTGGGCCCTCCTCTTCCGACAGTTTGATGCCAACATGGCTATCTAAATCCACATAAAACCTGAGAAAGCTTAAAAAGGAATTCTAGAAACAAAAATACAGTGTTTAACACCACTTCTTGCTCTTTGCCGGTAGCATTCCACAGCTTCTTTAAGAGAGGTCTTACTTGATTCAGCTCAGCTGCAATTTCAAAATGGCAGCTTCCTGGCTCTGAGCTGTGCTGCCAATGTGAACTCTGGCTATGATGCATTTCAATGGCTTTTGTGGACCTGGGTGTTTGTGTGCCCATTTGGGGTCAGGAGAGAAATAGCTGAGACATACCCATGGCTCAGTACTCCCTAACAAATGTTAGGGGAAGACCGACCAGGCAATCAGAGTACCAGCAGCTTTTCTGCCATTGAGCAGCGGCAGTGGGATCAAGTCTACTGGGCATGCGCAGGTAGGAGAGCATGGCAAGTTCATGCCACCATACACAGAGATATTTCCAGGCCATGCAGTGGGCTGCATGGTAGACTTAGCTTTTACTTAGAAAAAAGGGGTTTATATGCTGCATGGTGCTACCCAGAGTTTAGATAGTGAGGATGGCTCCCACTGTCAGTCCTAGAGCTGAGGTGAACTACCTCCAACATATATAAAGCCTGAGAGAGGCGGAGCCAGCACCCAGGGCCCCTAAACTGCTTAGAAATTTAAGAAATACTTCGAATCAGAAAATAATTACAGATATGCAGTAAAGACAAATTCAGATTTAAATAAATTGGTCACAATGTTGGATAAATGTATGTAGACTTGAAATAGGGAAGAAAAAGAAGATAGAGAGTTGAAGAAAACAATCATAGATTAAAAGGAGTAAAGAAAAATAAGTCATGTAAAGATAGAAAAATTACAGAGACCCCAGATTATGTATATTATTGTGCTTTCTTTGAATTTGTTGACTGTGAAGGAGCTAAGTACAGAGAGACATTTTATTGTATGTGCTGCTAAGCTGAACCAGCATGTGTATTATAAAAGTATCTTGACTTCAGAATTTGGGTCTAAGGATATAGTGCTTTGGAAAAGAGGTTCTTCTTTAGTTTTCACAGAAGATGAGAACCTGTGAATTGCTTCTAGACCGATATGGTTTGATAGACCACACCCCCTGAAAGGCTGCCATGAAAACCCTCAAAACATTACTTCACCCAACTGCTGACTGAGATGAACCTAGCACAGAGAATACATCATAAAAGACCTGATTAACAATACCCCCAAACAGCAGGAAGTAATATGGATAGAACTATGCCCATATTCCCAAATATTGTTTGTAATTTTTTTTACATTTAAAGGGGGATATGATATGGATATGCTATAGAGATTCGCATTGGTTTGGATCATAGTTTATTGGTATGAATTTAAGGTTAATTTTTTATTGTTTATTTCTGCTCTTGATTAAGGTATTGTGCTTGTGCAGTTCATTTAAATGAATATGGAACTGAATTCTGGAAGGAAGAAAGCAGAGTTGGAGAGATGCCATGGATCTGTGGCCAGAGGCAGACATGCTGAATCTTTGACGGTAAGCTACTGCCATGTAGTGATATACAGAGTAATAGAAATTGGTTAAATTAAGGTGTAAGAGTTAGCCAATAAAAAGCTAGAGCTAATAGACCAAGCATTGATTTCAATAATACAGTTTCTGTGTGATTATTTTGGTTCTGGGCAGCCAGGATGAACAAGGGGACCCTCCTTCTCCTACACATATTTACTACAGTAGATTCTGTTTGTTGGTAGCAAGCAGAGGCACTGTCTCCTTTAAGAGAGGCTTCCTGCCTTAACATTAGCAGTAAAAACTACATGGAGGCTATTTAAAGACATCATGCCACCACACACTTAAGTTGGCATGCTTCTTGGTGGGAACATGAAACTAAATGCTCTGCAGGATTGTGGCAATAAACATGAATCCTGCCAGTACCTCTGCCATGATGCTAGACTCTCAGGAAGCTAAGAAAAGAGTCAGACCTAGCCACTAAAACTGCTGCTTTAATCCTAGCCATATTGCTTAGCAAATTAAAGACTTTTGTGCTCAGAAAAAGATAGCGATATATAGTAAAGACAGATTCAGACTAAAAAAAGCTCTAAATGGTTTGCTGTATGTAGTCAAAAACTGCTCATTCATTTTCTGTCTGTGGAAACACAAAATAATCACACAAAACCTATATTAACTACAACACTGCTTGACCTTCTAGCTTAGGCTTAGTAACTAACTCTTCAATCTTAAACTAACCCATTTTTATTATTTTGTATATCATCACAAGACTGTGGCTTTCTGGGTAAAGTTCTGGCATCTGTCTACTTAGGAGCAACATGACATCTCTTTGACTTTTCCTATTCTCTCTATCTATGTTTAGATTTTCTGCCCTGCCATAGGTACAAAGCAGCTTCTTTATTAACAAACTATAATCAAACATATTCACAGCATACAGAGGGGAATCCCACATCACCTCCCTTTCCTGTCTAAATGAAAAAAAAAGGTTTAAACTTTAACAGAGTATAATTGCATATAACAAAACAGGCATCAAGCAAGAATTGTTTTAAATGAGCTGCACAAACACAATACGTTATACAAGAGCAGAAACATGTATAACAAAATTGAACTTAAATTTGTATTGATAGGCCAGGATCCATACCAAATGCAAAGTATTCATCTCTATATTGCCCCAATGTTGCAAATGAGACTTTGGGTGATTGCCCAGGTAGCTGGTTGTCTGTGCCATTTATTTCACCTTTTGGAAGTTGCTTGCTTATGATTCCTGTTTACTCAAGTGATATTATTTCCCTTCTAAGGTCTTTGAAGGAGTTAAAAACTAGATAATTGTAGTTATTTTCCTTTTATGACTTAGCCAAACCATTTTTAATATAAGACTTAGACTCTTTAGAATAAAATGACTATTGAAACATTTAGCATGTTTCTTGTTTAATATTGTTTATGCTGGAATAAATCTTTTTTGGTACTTGATAATTTTTTTTATTGTATAGAGTTTTGAATTGAATAGAATTTGAATTGGAACTCTCTTAGTTGGACAAAAGGGGGAGGCACTATGGGAATTCCTTCAGCCAATAGCTTTTAAGATACTGGTCCACTGCCAGGCACGCCTTTAATCTCAGCACTCGGGAAGCAGAGGCAGGCAGATCTCTGTGAGTTTGAGGTCATCCTAGTCTAGAAGAGCTAGTTCCAGGACAGGAACCAAAAAAAGCTATGGAGAAACCCTGTCTCAAAAATAAAATAGAAATACTGGTCCGCTTTGGGCCTGGTAACATGTACTATATATACAGATGTAAAAGTGGACATGGCTCCTTGACTGATGGATTTGGTTCCAGTTTCTTGCTCAAGCAGAAGACTGCTGATCTGTGAGGCTATCCCTAAATAGCACAACCTTTATACTTCTCCATTCTAGAGTAGTGTGAGACTATTTTATTATATTCAGCAAAAACAGTGTGTTTAAAAAATATATGTATACTTTGGATAGAAAAGAAAAAGAATAGAGAAAATATTTAAAAAAAGAAATAAGAGTAATCAGGCATGGTAACATATGCTTTTAATTCCAACATTTAAGAGGCAGAGGTAAGAGGATCTCTTTTTGTTTGAGGCCAGCCTGGTATATAGAGTGAGTTCCAGGACAGCCAAAGAAACACAAAGAATCCCTGTCCTCCAAAAATTAAAATATAAGAAATACAGTTTAAAAACAAACACATAAAGATGAAAAATACACGGAGAACCCGGTACTATGTGATTGTGATGCTTTTTAATTGTTTGACTGCTGAGGAAGGAACAACAGCTGTTAAAAGGCATTTGACTATAAATATTGCTGGATTAATCCAACCTATATGTTTTGAAAATATCTTGACTTCAAAATTTAAGTCAAAAGCTATATTACTTTAGAGAAGAATTTTTGCTTTCGTTTGCAGAGGAAATGAGAGGCTGTGGATTCTTTTGGGTTAAGAAAAATAAGGTTTAACCAAAGAAAACCTCCTGAAAAATCTATAATAGGAACAGATGACCCAAATGATCCAACATTTCAGAGCACCTATACTGAAGTTTACTGAGTTCTACATCCAGAACAGCTTCAAGATTGCTGGCTGGGGTTATCCAGTTTCACAGAATATCCAGTCAGAATACCCAAATATCTATATTTGTTAATGCAGAGTAGCCTTGTCTGGTTTAAATGATGGCTATTGACAGTGGGATCTTTCTTGAAAGACTGACAGAAGGATGTGGGCTCATGGTGTACTTCATCAGGCTCAGTATATATCAGGAGCATTTGAGGTTTCTCATGGAGCACTGATGATCTGAAATAAAAAAAAAAACAGCTGTTTCAAACTTCTAAATATGTATTAGAATCACATGGGAAACTTTGAAGCCAAAAAAAAAAAGTGCCCAAATGCCCACAGATCTAGTATAAAACTATGAAGACAAGATTCAGATATTCATAGTTTCAGTTACTACCAAGGGGATTCTAATGCACCAAATGGAAGTAGATCTAGTGCTCTGTTCCAACTCTTTCTCCTTTAACAAATGAGGAAACTGAAGAGAAAAGAAAAGCTGGGGATGCAGAGGTAAAGGATACCACATCAAGTCTCTTCTGCTACCTATTGGATTCTTTTTTTGTTTGTTTGTTTGTTTGTTTTTTTCCAAGACAGGGTTTCTCTGTAGCTTTGGAGCCTGTCCTGGCACTAGCTCTTGTAGACCAGGCTGGCCTCAAACTCACAGAGATCCACCTGCCTCTGCCTCCCGAGTGCTGGGATTAAAGGCATGCGCCACCACCATCCGGCTACCTATCGGATTCCTAGCATACGATTTTTATTTTACAACAACTGTGATTCCTAAGGTGTCACACCATTTACGTCTGAATCATTAGGGAGTTAGTGTTATGGTTTTGGTCCCTTTAAGAGACAAGCCACACCCTTGTCCTGAGGCAGGCTGATCTTCAGCTTCGGCCTGAGCTCCCTCTCTTTTCCATCTTCCTCTCGGAGAGGCAGCTTCACTTCTGCCTCTCTCCCCACTTCTCTGCTTCCCCCTTCTCTGTCTCTTTCTCCTCTTCTCTCTCTCTCTCCCTCTCTCTGCCCCCCTTCACACTTCCTTCTCCATAACCCCCTGAATAAACATTCAACCTCACCCTGCATATCGTGTCTATCCATGTTTCTGTCTTCTGCCTGCCCGCCATGTGTCTCCCTGCCTGGAACCAGCCATTGCTCGGGGACCAGCAGCCATCTTTGCCTGGGACCCACTGCCTGCTGCCACATGGCCCACCACCACTGCTCTGAGACCGGCAGCCATCTCTGCCTAGGACTGGCTGCTCCCAGGGCCCACTGTCTGCTTCCAAATGGCCCGCTGCCACCATTTGGGACCTACAGCATTTCTGCTGCCTACTGCCGCTGGGGATCTTGCAGCATTTTTAAAAAAGAACAACAGTTAGTGCTTTTTTTTTTTTAATTTAGTTTGAACTAGGGTCTCACTGCATAGCCTTGGCTGATACGGTACTCTCAATGTAGAGGTGGTAGGACTCAGACTCACAGAGATGCAGAGAACTACTTGCCTTTGCTTCTCTATAAATACATACATACATACATACAAACATTCACACACACACACACACACACACACACACATATATAAAACAATTAGTTTAAAAAGAAGGCATGAATTTGAAGGAATACAGGGAAGGGTATATGGTATATGGAAGGGCTGAAAAGGAAAAGTGAAGGGAGAAAAGATGAAATTAAATAATAATCTTAAAAATTAAAAGAAAAGAAAAAATCCACTACTGTTTGTAGATATGATCTAAACTTTCCACATATGCAAATGAGCACACAGTAGAAGGAAGACACTGGAAGATCAGAGACTTGAGGCCTGGTTCTCCTTTTTCTATGCACAAACCCTGTATTTTAGCTATTATAAACTAATCAGAGTGGCTGAGAAAAATGTTGACTTAAAAAGTTAATGAGGAAGTCATCATCACTGGCGACATTTAGTGGATGCTGTCTTTGCTTTTGCAACATAAACACATTTACTTTCATTTCCTCAACTGTTACATGACCTTTGAGCATGAGCCTCACAAAAGTGTTGACTATCAGATGTGTTTAGTGTATTGTCTGTCCTAGAGCAGGTGATCCACAAAGTACATGCCTAACTACCATTCACAACAGGGGAAGTCAAGTCTTTAAACCATAGAATTGCCCTTACTATATCATCTTTGTGTGATAAAACTGTAGCAATCTGAGAATTTATCCTCAGGAACTATAATTAAATTACCAGTAGGATAAGAATCTATGGTCATTGTACATAAAACATCATGATTATTTATAATTTCTCTTCTCAGAATATTGCTCACAACCCATTGATATCCAAAACACCAGGAAAATGTTAGAAATCCCCATTTACTGAACAGAATCTGCATTTTAATAAAATAAGCAGTAGGGTTCTATACATATTAAACTTTTAAAGAGCCTCATTACCATCTTGATATAACAAAGTTGCTTAAGAGAGTGTTGCTAATGAAAATAAAGCAGGAAATCGTATCCATTGACCAGCTAGTCACTCATTAATTCCATCTCTAAATTAGGAGTAACGATACTAGTGTTCTTGGGCACCAGGGAAGAATTTAGGTTGAGGACGACCTTGAGGACTTTCCCTAAAGATTAGTTTCCATACATAAATACATAAAAAGATCTCAAGGATACTCTTTCACAATGAAATGGTACTGAAAAGCCAAAGGTAAAACAAATATTAGTATTTGTTTTAGGACAGCTGTGCCTAACATGGAGCAAGACCAAGGTCTGCCCCTTACACCTTTACCCAGGCATTATTAACTAGCTTCACGGTCTCTGGTTGAAAAACCACTGTTCTAGAAGCTTTGCTTTTGTGGATCAGTGAAGCATAATGTGTGAGGGTCAGGGAAAGAAGCACTCTTGTACTCAGCTGGGTCAAGTGGGTATATGAGTCATATGCATGGGGCCCTACGTGATGGAACTCTAAATGATGAGTGAGCAAATCAATGTTTACAATGTTAGCTTCTACATAACCAGGCTCTAACACATCTATAGGAGACTCACAGGCTCAGCTAAAGAATTAAGGCATTCATACCCAACTGAGATATAGTTCCTCTACATAAAGCAGTTTATTGAGTAGGTTCCTAATAAGACACTTCTTAAAAACTATTCCGCACATCCTCTACAGCATACTGGAAGGCTGCAGAGTCTGGGAAAGATGTGGATGCCATAGTTGCTATTTATATTAAAGCAGTAGTGTTTACAGTGGTGACTGATGTGCTTTCCCCCAAAAAGCACACTGAAAAAAGTCAATGGGAAAAACGTTGCAAGGCATCAAGAGTTTCGTAAACACAGGTGAAAGCAAAGAGGGCTGCAAGGACAAAGGTCTGATTTTCCACTCAGTTTCTTATTAAATGGAAATTCAGAGGCTGGTGCTGCAGTTCACAGCATAGTTCCCTGGAAGATGAAATACACGCAAATGTTTGGAAATTTGAATGCTTGACCCAAGTGGTCTCTGTAACCTGCAGTAAGCAGCTGTGCATTCCAGGGTATTAAGTGCATGCGTGTACAACAGGATAAATATGGCTGATGCAGGAAGTAAAAATTTTAATAGATAATACTAATATTATTTATTTTATAACCAGTTTTGATTGATAGGCAGGAGCTGATCTGCTATAGTCATTGGCACCATGAGGTTAGTTTGCATTTAAGTTTCTCCTTTCTGCCAGAAACCTTTGCATTTAATGTGTCACTCTCATTTACTGATGACTCTCCACAGTGAGAACACTTTGTGGTGCATAAAAGGCAATGACACAGATGTATGAACTAAATGTAAGTAATTGTCAGCCTCCTCAGGGCCCTATGGTAGCTATCATTACTTTCATTATATGGAGCATAAGCAGATACTTGGATCAAATAGATACCACATGTCAGAGTCAACATAAGGCAAGGATTCTTCCCAAGCAGAATCAGATATTAGTCATTAGGAGGAGTAGGGTTTTAAGCACTTATTTTCTGCCAAATACTTCACTAATGGGTTTACACACCTTATCCAACTTTCTAAAAGGTAGGTATTGTGTGGTCTCATTTGTGAAAAAAAGGAACATAAGGTTTGCAAATGTATTCAGCCTGTTTTGTGTAACTGTTGCAGAATTCTTGAAAGTGGGCAAATTACAAGAAGTATAGAAATTTACTTCCTTCAATTTTGAAACTTAAAAGTTCATGGCTGAGCTCTCTGTATTGGGCAGCAAGTCTTTTCTTGCTGTGTATTTCCACATTGTAAGACAAAAGGACAAGAGAGGATATGATAAATATTAAGTAGAATGTCAAATTCATTTACCATAAATCATTACAAAAATAAAACCAAACAAACAAAAAACCTTGTTACTCCCTTAAGAAGTTCTATTTCTCAATATTGTTGAATTGCAGTTAAGTTACCAACACATAAAGTATGGACAACACATTCAATCAATGTGTTATTTGACAATTTCAAGGCAGATGTTACTAGAGATCTATTCACCCTAGGTAGGAAACTGAAGATGACCAAAGAAATTATCCCATTCAAGGCTAGCTTAGTGAACCAATGAGTTTATTGGAATTACTTCCAGGAACATAGATGACTGAAAGGCATCTGCATCCAGCAGTTCCTATATGGGGTAGGTGCTAGGATAGGTCAACCCAAGACCCGGCTGTGGTCCTGGGTGGTAGCTGAGCCAGTCAGTCCGGGTTTCTGGGGGCACTACTTCAGGTGAGGGAGTAGAGTCAACTTCCATACATGGAAGCCCTTAGGGTCAGTCACCCTTGCTTCTGGTGAGTGTTGGGAGCCATTTCTCGAGCCTTCAGGAGCCAGCTCTCTTGATGTATTGTCCAGAGGGAGCTAAGGCCAGCTTTCCTAGGGTCAACAAAAGATGGGAATGGCTCAGCATGGCACTCTGATGTCATCTCACATGGTAGTTAATGCCTTCTGAGGTGACACAGACCACAACCATCCACACAGACCCCAGCTGTAGCTGAACCATCCATGCAGACACAATTCTTGGCAGCAGCTTGGACCCAGACAAGAGAAACAACAAGATTTCAGCTCAGATTACAAAATTGATAAACTCAGAGTTTGGGCCCAGGAAGCACTTTTTTTTTTCTGAGACTAGTTATCAAAAGCAGTGGATAAACTTCTATTAAAAGAATTCTTTCATAACCTCAAAACAATGCTGAGATGTCACTTTTATCAAAATTGGACTGATACAATTATTGCCAAGAATTAAAGTATTCAGTTCACCTATTCCAGTCCACTCAAAAAAGGGTATGAAGGAAGTAATGTTGTTTTCCAAAAATATTTTCTGGGTAATATTCTCACTTATATTCCCTCAAATATTGGTGAAAATTGGTAAAATTTCTTTAGATAGTACTGATACCTCATTTCTACATGGCATTTGACAGTTTATCAAGCATTTTTTTGTCTTCTTGTATTGGTTCCTACATAAGCTAAGTAAGATCTGCCAGGATGCACTAAATGAGATATCAAAGAAGAACCATGATTTTTCTTAAAAATACAATGTGAAAGAAAATACATTTAAGACATATCTTATAATTGATTTGGTAAGTAACTTACAGCTCTTCCCAAGTGTGAGATATATTCAATCTGCTTCCTCATGTTTTGGGAGGCTGTGACATCAGTCCCCACTGAAGTCTGCATTGACTTAGTCGTCAGAGCGAAAAATCATAGGTCTCTTTTCATCCCTTGCCATAATTAGAATTCAGAATTTAATGTGGTAAAATAACTTGTATTCAGAAATTAAGGCTGAAATTCTCCGTTTCCCAGGGTCAGTTTGAAAGTAATTATAATGGAATGTGAAATGATTCTGACATGTTAAACATCCCACCATATATAGCCAATATTCTTCACCTTCCTCCTGTGGAATATGCTCACTCTGACTTTTGAGTTCTATGATGAAATCCTGAGATACTGTGGTATAACTACTAATGCCTATCAAAGTGGGCTGAGTTAAGAGGAGAAATCCATTGTGTGTGTGTGTGTGTGTGTGTGTGTGTGTTAAATTTTAATGGTTTATGCTAATTATATTTAGTCATGAGTTTCATTATTAAATATATATTTTATATATAAATTCTCTTCATAATATAGATAATAGAGAGACAAACAGACAGATAGACAGAGTGTGTGTGTCTTTTTTGTTTTTTGTTGTTGTTGTTGTTTTGTTTTGTTTTTGGAGACAGGGTTTCTTTATAGCTTTGAAGCCTGTCCTGGACTAGCTCTTGTAGACCAGGCTGGTCTCAAATTTACAGAGATCCATCTGCCTCTGCCTCCCAAGTGCTGGAGTCAAAAGGCGTGCGCCACCATCGCCCATCTGTGTGTCTTATTTTGATCACATTTTTCCTCATAACGCTTTCTTGTCCCTCTTCTACTCCGAACCAGTTATGTCTTTCTCCTTCCTTCCTTCCTTCCTTCCTTCCTTCCTTCCTTCCTTCCTTCCTTCCTTCCTTCCTTCCTTCCTTTCTTCTTTCTTCCTTCCTTCCTTCCTTCCTTCCTTCCTTTCTTTCTTTCTTTCTTTCTTTCTTTCTTTCTTTCTTTCTTCCTTTCTTCTGGTTTTATTTTTGGTGGCTCACTGATTTTAATTAAGGTCCCACATGAATGTGAGTGAGGGGTTTTATGAATAGGAGTATGGATAACTTGCCGCCAAAGAAAGTATCTTTTCTTCTTTGGCACCCCTTAGCCACATTTAGGTTCTCAGAGAAGTAGGGAACTTTATAATCCTCTCCCCTTACTGTGACAGAAGGCTGAAGGGTCCAGTTTTGTGCAGGTCTTATACTCATATTTAGAGCTCCCAAGAATTCAAGGCAAAACAGCCTTGTCAAGTCTAGAAAAATACATTACACACACTCCAATTTCTCTGGCACTTCAATCTTTCCACAGTGTTCTCTGAATCTCACAGATGTTTCATATATATCTGATTTAGGACTTCTCAATCAACAGTCAACTCTTCTCAGCGCTTTGACCAGTTACACATCCCTGCAGTAAACTCTGCTAATGTGAGATGTATATGTGTTGCTTTTATTGGTTGATGAGTAAAGCTGTTTGGACCAATGACTTAACAGAGTAAAACCAGGCAGGAAATTAGAAGAGAGAGAGAGCCAAGTCAAAGAGATGACATGTGTAGCTGCTGAAGGAGACAAACACAGGACCCTTACCAGTAAGCCACAGCCTTGTGCCAATACACAGATTAACAGAAATTGGTTTATTTAAGATGTAAGAGTTAGTTAATAAGAAGCTTAAGCTATTGTCCAAACAGTCTTGTAATTATTATAGTTTCTATATGATTATTTGGGTCAGAGAGGTTGAAAAGCAAGTGTGGTTACCGACTACACTCTACCTACTGCAAAAAAAAAAAAAAAAGATTCTCTATTGAAAGCTAACTTTAGTTCTGCCATATGGTAATAATCAAAAGTATTTAAAATACGGCCCAACAGACACATTGAGATCATTTAGTAAGACAACAGCAACAGCTTCTCCAATAGGAAATTTGTTCTTCACAGCTAAGAGATTTTGACAAGATTATAGTACCAGAATAAATTCCCTCCTGGGAAAAAGGCCTCAAATACAACAAGTGGTTTGTTAACCCCAATCAGGCTTTCTAGTATTTCACCAGTTGGCATGCCTTGTCTGGCCCATTTGTAGTATAACATGCAGGATCCACAACTAAATAAGACTAAGAATGGAATTTCTTGCTGAGCAGTCCACAGAGCACATTCCTATGGGGGCTAGCCAATAAGAGGAAGCTGCCATTGGAGATCCAAGTTGACCTGTCTGAGTCCCAACCCAAAACACATGTTATTTTCAACAATAGGTCCTTACTATTCAGTTCTGATGAGCATCCTACAGCAGTTATGATAGCCTATATTGTTTTGAAGGGCACATGGGCCTCTGTTACCTACACCATGTAGAAAGATGGCCTTCTCACCACACCACAATCTATCATTCTTATCTCTATCTCCATACTGATTGGAAAGGAAGTGAAATATTATAAATCTCAGCTGATGAGTAAAGAATAACATAATGAAATGTGATTTTCCAAAATAATCTTCCAAGAGTCATATTGCATGTAACTTTCCTAGTATCCCTGTAGGGTAGATGGTCCCTCTTTCTTTATGTTAATTATAAGATTATATGTCATTGAAAGAAACCAAAAGTTTGGAAATGATTTGCAGAAGCATAGACTAGACCATTAACTTGCTTCCATAGACCCCCTTTTTAATTTATTGTTATTTTTATAGAGTGTTGATTTGGCTGTCCCCAGACTACTGAGATGGGTCACAATTCTGGGGATGGTGTTGTTTTCCTATAATAATATTATTTTTCTCTGGGTTCTAGGCTACTAAACATGATCATCTTGTGGGTAAGGATGAAATAAAAAGAAAGATACGTTGACAGATGCATTCTCTAAGTCACATAGTCTTATTCCCACCCATACACATTCTCTATGGCTGTGTATGTTCTCTTTTTCACACACTCAAAGTTCCCATAGAGATGTCTTTCTGCAGATCATTCTGTTACTCTCAATGATGTCTACCAATCTACAAAGAATGAGGTATGAAAAAGACCCAGAAAATAAAAATTCAATATCCTGGTTTACTAGCTGTTTTACATACCAGATGTTCTAGAAAATTAAAAAAAAATACTAAAAAATTGACATTTTTTATCATTCATTTATTTCATTAGAAATTAAAAAAATCTTCCCCTCAGATACCATCTCTAATTAGCAATCAAATAAGGCTTAACTATAATTTTCAGAAGGTTTAAACAAAGTCTATCAAAGGTCTTTAAATTATACTCAGGAGATACAAATAATACTTGAAAATGTATTTCAGAAACCATATAAAGTTTAAACAAATGGCACACACTTATAGTCCCATGTTGTTGAGCATCTAAAATTAATTTCTGAAGATAAATTAAATGATTTGACACATTAAATTTTAATCAGTTTTCACCTCTCTGTTACCTGTCAGTGTCAACATTTGTAAATTAAAGCATGTTCTTTTTTCTGTGATAACTGGAAATTTGTACAATAAAAGGATATTACCCAAACACCTAGCACAGTCCAAATAAAGGTAAAATGAGATGGCTGGTAGGAGCCTGTGCTTTCTCAGTCTGCCCTTCATGGATAGTATGGTGGTACATCCTAAGGTACTATAGGTTTCAAGTGATCCATTCATTTTCTGCAGTAATTACGAAGAAACAACAGTATTCTCATTAGAATGTATCTTTTTAAACATATAATCCTATAAAATGTAACCTTCAGGAGGTCCAACACTTTAAGGATTAAAAGCAGAAAGTTGAAATGTAAGTAAAAGATGACTCATATACCTTAATCAGTGTCATGGATATATAAAATATGAAAATGTAAGCTGTAACATAATTGGAACTATTTAGCAGAGGGACAAAATCCTACCTCATTCTGATGCCTCTTTTGAGGACCCAGGGAGATGATGGAAGAGGCCATTTAGCATAGTGCTGCATAAAGATGCTCAGTACATGAAAGCAAATGAGAGGATGCTGAGATACAGGGCACAGGGGCAATGGTAGAATATGGTGAGACACTTGCTCAGATACTTATGTCAACCTTAAATGATCAAATGTAACACTCTACTATGTTTACAGAAAATTTTGTTTCTAAATCTTCTATTTAGAAATATTTCCAAAATGTTATTTTCAAAAGATAATATATGGACTGTTCAACCATAAATAGAATAACTATATCACATCCTCTATTTTTCAACACTCGGAGGGCATATTGGAAGCAAAGGAGAAAGATTATAAATGCCAGAAATTAAGGGAGGTTACTGAAAAATAGTATCTTCTAAGTATGATGAACCGTTTCACTCAAGAACACATGCAGATGTGACTTCAGGAACAATATTTGTATGTGATCATGCCAGTCAACACTCCACTGGGGAGAGGGAGGGATCTCACAAAACTTCATTCATACTAATTGGTAGTTGGTGGTAACTTGAGGAGTTTGAAAGTTGCTTTCTTCAGCAGTGTAAACCATAGTATGTTGTGCATGCTTCACAGTGGATGGTATCCTAAACTCACACACATTTAGTCAACACTAACTGGACTCAAAGAAGTGGAGGTGGAGGAGAAGGAGGAAGAAGAGAAGGAAGAAAGGGAAGAGAAGATCATGAATTGGCAGGCAGGTATGGTGGGAAGGTCAAGAGGCTGTAGAAGGGAAGAATATTTTGGATATGATTTTGCTAAGTTGATCCTTTCACAAACTTATTATAGCATAAATTTTAAAACATTGTATATTTATTTAAAAAATAGGTTTCTGCTTCAAGAAATGTTAAACAAAGGACTTAACTTTATGGAATCATATGTAAACCCAGACAGCTCTGCAAGTGTCCATCACCACAATCATGTTTACGCATTTTACATTTATTAAAAACAGCATTCATCTTATTTCAAGTTACTTATTCCATTTCTGATAAGTCCACTGGACTTCTCCATAGGGTAATCTTTGTGCATAGCTCCTATTTGCTTCTAGGTCTCTTTCATATACCAGTAGAACATATGAACTAACTCATGTTTTATTTATGACATACCTACTTTAGGAAAGGAAAGTGATAAATAAAAAATACACAGAAATGAGGATGAGGAAAAACTTTTCCATGTAAATCATTGTAAATAAGCTACATTCAAATTTAGAGGTAGCACATGGTTTGACTATTCACTGAATCCATGGATCAAATGAATGCCAAGTTTTGAGAAATGCATGGAGTATCTTTAGAGAATGTTTGAAGTGTATCTTTAGGGAAGGTTTGGAGAGACATTGAGAGAGTGTTGGAATCAACAAACATGAATACAGATATATAGACTTTTATTTCTGTCATAGATATCTATACTAATATGGACGGTCTATGGAAAACTAGAGAAAACCAGGTCACCTGACCTGAGACAAAGTCTGGTATTCGGAGGGATAATATTTTCATACTATAGTTTCTTTCTAAAATCTGTTGCTGCATCTGTCAGATGGAAGATTGTATATCACAAAAGAAACTGAAACCTCTCAGTTACTAAGTATTATAAAGTATGAGAAAGGATCTAGAGAAATTAAGTCCTTTACAACCAGACATGACATGAGGTACCATGGCAGTGGCAGTAGAGATAAGTATCATCTTCTACTTTTCAGGAGGATGGCAACATTCTGGCAATGATAGCCTAAAGAACTCATGGTGGCAGATTGCAACAATTCATAAGAAAATTTAAAACAACAGAAGTTAAAATGCAGAGAACTATGAAACAGAGGACTACTATAAGCAAAAGAGGGGCTACAGTTGCAGTTGGGGAAGCAATGGAGATACGCAGTGTACTCTGATACATGAAGGGGAGCTCCCACATGAACTACTGCATCTTCTGCACAGGTCAAAATGCTGAGACACCATTTTTGTTGTCTCAGAAGGAGGCCTAAACTTCCCTCCTTGATTCACTACCTTCTTCTCTACAGAAATTGCTTTGCTGGTGCTTCAGATTTTTATGTTGCAGAAAATAGAAATAAAGAACGACAATCAGAAGGGCAGAGGAAAAAAAGCACAGAAAGTGTGGACTGTGAATGAAAGGTTGTTTTCTCTGTGCAAAAGATGGGTTATAATAGATGGGGTGGGGAATCCTGGGGTTTTTTACATCCTTTTCTGACTGACTTTAAGGAGTTGAGTTAGAAAATCGATGGATGTAAGGGAACACTCTAGAGGGAAAGGGGTGGCTTTCTGCAAGTCTGGCTACCATTATATGTGGCATGACTAGAGTAGTATTTGAAAAATACAATAATAGATGAGTTATGTTGAAAATACACATGACTGAATATACCATGTTGATTATTGTGACCTCTGAGACTTGCCCACATAGGAATAGCTTCAGAAGAGGTGCTCAAGCAATGGACCACTGGTTGTCTGAGATTCTGCTACCAAAACAATATTTGCTCATGGCCTATGTGACAAATTTCCAGGGACATGGATGGCAACAATAACAAAAGCATTCTCAGAA
Organism: Microtus ochrogaster; assembly: GCF_000317375.1. NCBI lineage: Eukaryota > Metazoa > Chordata > Mammalia > Rodentia > Cricetidae > Microtus > Microtus ochrogaster. Next base: position 3,661,185 of record NC_022016.1, read on the forward strand.
TCCTAGGATAAGATGAGGTTCTTAAAACAAAAAACAAAGACTAATAGCTAGCCCGTACTAGGCAGGTAGAGGAAGGTTGCTGGTACAATGTGAACCACTGCAGCTAATGAGTTCACAGCTGGTAAAGTGGGAGAGTACAGATGCTATTCGGTTACTAATAGGAACATCTCCCTGTGTGCCCCCAATCACATCATAAGGAAATTTGGAGTCATTTTAATATGTCGGAAGATGTTCATCACTGCAAGTCTTTCCTATGGTCTCATCTTTTGATGCCCCTGCACTCTCCATCTGAAATAAGTGAGGCTCAGCAGCAAAGATTTGGATCTCCATTTGACATTTGGAGATAATTTCTGTTGTCGTAGTATGGGAGAAAGAAGACACTGGTGTTTAGTTGAATAGAGGAAAAACACTACTGAACATCCAAGAGTACACAAGTCAGGTAAGACTAGCAGTGCTAAAAGTGGCAAATATCACTTTAGAGGGATTGAGTAATTTTAGGCACTCAGACTTGTCTGTGTCTCTCAGAGACCCACACTTTCCCTGAGAGGAATATTTCCTCTTCTTAAAATATGCCCTCATTTCTGAGAAGCCATCACTCTTCCTTCTTCATTCACATTGAAGATCTGATGACTTATCTGAGAACTTTCTTGATTTTCAGAGGATGAGTTGGATAATGTTTCTTGGGTTCTGCACTGACTTTTGCATTTATGATTTTGCATAAACTTTTATTATTACAATGTTTATAATTACCGACAGTATCTTGATATTTTTTCCCAAAACTGTGCTGTAAGTTTTTCAAAGTTATGATATGGCATTTTCACCACTATCTTTGCAACCCTTGAAAAATGATCACCAACAACAATTAGTTAAATTGATAAATAAGTTAGCCTTTTAATCTGTGAAGTGGTTTCCTTCAGTTTTAAATGAGGGTACATTGGTATCTAATTTTGAAGATTTCTTGTCATGACTGAATGAGAAAGTTGATGGCAAATGTTCAATATCTTTCATAACAACAATAATATCATCTAGTTGACAAGTATCTTTTATAAACTAATCACTGGATAAGAAGATCTTGCCCTGTGTAAAGGTTCTATGTGTGTTGTTTAGTAACAGAATACTGTCCAGCAAGCATGGAAGTGTTCCATCACTCATCTACTAGGCTACATTTCTAGTCCCATGAACTCCTTCTAACCATTCCTACATGATGAGATGAATTTACTTAGGAAACCCGGCAAAAGAAGTTAGGCACATTGTAACATAGAGGGTCCTGTTTGTTGTTGTGGTTTCGGTCCCACTCGGTACCCCACAGCCGGCAAGCTCCCCCCCCCCAAAATCACACATAGGTCTCCATAAATTATAAGCTGATTGGCCCATTAACTCCAGCCTCTCACTGGCTAACTCTCACATCTTGATTAACCCATTTTTCTGATCTATGTTAGCCATGAGGCTCAGTACCTTTTTTCAGTGGGGCAGATCACATCCTGCTGCTTCAGTGGTCTGGGCAGGAGTGAGAGGAATCAACTTCCTCCTTCTCAGAATTCTCCTGTTCTCATTATATCATTTCTACTTCCTGTCTGGTTTTCCCACCTATATTTCCTGTCTGGCCAATCAGCATTTATTTATAACATGATTGACAGAATACAGACAATTCTCCTGCACCAGCACATGCCCAATATTTCAGTCAGTTAAAACAGATTAGAAGCTCAAATCCAAATTCTGCAAGTGAAGTGTTGATAGCACCACAAAAGACCAAGATTTTGAAGAGTTAGAGATTCCAGAGATATCAAATCTATCCAACATTACCAAGGGAAAGTAATTTTTATTTTTTCCTTTTTACACCTCCTTGAAATCTTCTTCACAGTACCTGCAGCCTTAATAGAACTATTGCCCCAGCTGATTAATCAGAGTTGCTGTTTGTTTGTGCATGGAAAATAACTCATTTGGAAAATATGCATTATAAGGCCCTAATATATGCATTTATTCAATTAAGTCTAGTATATTATTTAAAACTTGATGTGTGATATTTATCGCTAGCAAATGCTAATTTATACAGATTATCAGAGTCTAATTAGTGCACAGCTTGTGAGGACAGCCTGCAACTTAGAAGGTGAGGCTGTGGTTTGCTCTTCTCTGGGCCACTGAATTCAGTAAAGGATCAGGAACGCTGTGGCATGTATAAGCTTAGGCTCATGAACAGTTTACCAGTAAACACTGAAGATTGTAATGTACTCATTACTCCCTCTAATTGCTTATAGGGGTGTCTATTACTCTTACAGGCTTACTAAGAGTCAGGTACACTCTGTTGCCTCAATACTGACCTTCACTCCAGCAGCCTGGATTTGCTGGATTGAGGTAAGCAGTTATATTTTATATAATGCCAATACATCTATTTGTTGCATTCCAGAAGCAGGGAAAATCTTAACATCTTTACTCAGTGAACAAAGTGGTGAAAACTTATTCTAAGCCAGGCTTTCTTCTGACCACTGTTGTGACAGATGAATCAAGTCATCTTGATTAACAGAGAAACTTACACAGGAGTCTTAGACATACATATTAGTTTCACCGTATTCAGGAATGATTAATAAGTACTGAGTCCTTAAGCTACTTGTTTTAGGATCACAAGTGAGTCATTTTAACTGACTAGTTCTCAAAATTTCCATCTATAAGGGGGCAGGGGAGAATGGACTGTACATTCATAGTGTTGTCACGTGTTTGGAAGAAGCTAGAGGACCAATGGCAGAGCAGAGCTGAGGACGGTGCTCAATGGGAAGGCATTTGCTCTTCATACTCTTCAAAGCCCTGAGGATGGTGCTCAATGGGAAGGCTCCTCATACTCTTCAATGGCAGAGCAGAGCTGAGGACGGTGCTCAATGGGAAGGCATTTGCTCCTCATACTCTAAGCTCTGGAAAAATCACCAGCACCAGAACATAGGAGGATTAACAGTAACCCTTGAGGCCTATGAGGCTTCAGAAAGTCAATCGCAATTTTTTTTTATTTCTTCTTCAGACTTATTGTAAGTTTTTCTGCAGAAGCAAGAGTTTGTTGTTTATATTTCTTCTTCTACAATATCTGCCTTAAAATTGGAAGAGAAAGGTTTATTTTCCTGGGAAACTTTATAGCTGTCACTTCCCAAACCAGGAACCACTACTCTCTCTTTTTCTAGGCAGAACATATCTCAGTGTCCACTGTCTATATCAAGTCATTTCCTGTCACAATGTCCAGGCCTTGCATGTCAGAAAAAAAAAAGAACAACTGACATGTGTGGGACTTGGTTTGTCTAAAGATACTTTGCAGAGGTCTGCATTTGTTGGTGAATCTGGCCAATTTGTACTACAGTCATGCAGTTGAGGTAGAGGGAAAATGAACTTGATTATTTATCATTCACTTTTGAAAACATGTGTTCTCTGCAAAGAAAGAGAAGAAAAGATTCAGTGATTTTTTTTAACCAGGGCAAATACAATGCCAGATTTAAATCTTTTGCAATCCTCTAAAAGGCTGTCTCTAGGGCTGAGGATGTGGTTCAGCAGGTAAAGCATGAGAACTGGAGCTCAACTCTCCATCACATAGAAAAGTAACTGGGGAAGTGTGAAATCCTGCACTAATCTCAGTTTTTAGGAAATAGACATGTGATCTCTAGAGTAAGCTGACTAGCTAGAGCAATGAAATATTTGGCCTCCAGGTTCAGTAAGGAACCCAAAAATAAAGTTGAGATTGACTAAGGAAGACATGTGACTCCAGTCTTCATCCAGAATACATATACCCACCAACACCACACACATAGGAGTCCAGAAAAATCAAATATACATTCATGCATGCACACTAACCACACACACACACACACACACACACACACACAAGCATTTTAATAATGTCTCCAGTGATTGAAGGATCAACCATTGCCTTGCAGTCTTGTACTATTTTTTGTGGTCACTTTTTCCCCCTTTTTTTCTTGATTTTATTGAGATATACATTTTTCTCTGCTCTGCTCCCTTATTCTCCCCTCCCCTTCAACTTTCTCCCATGATCCCCATTCTCTCAATTTACTCAGGAGATCTTGTCTTTTTCTATTTCTCATGTAGATTAGATCTATGGAAGTCTCTCTTAGGGTCCTCATTGTTGTCTACGTTCTCTGGGGTTGTGATTTGTAGGCTGGTTTTCTTTACTTTATGTTTATAGACCACTTTTGAGTGAGTACATATGTGCTCACTCTTAAGAGCTTTTAATGGGAACCAACTGTGGAGATGAACATTTAGCAGAATGAAAGAGACTAGGTCCATGTGATTTTAGCCTACTTCTTCCAGAGAGAGAAGTTGAAATAATAGGACAATACCATAGTACAATCCAGACCAATGATGAGCTATCACTTCTAAGCTTCATAAGTTAAAATGGTCTCACTGGTGTTTTTTGTCTATAAACTGTTTAAAGTGAACTAAAGTGTCTAAACTAAACCATGTTCTATAATTCAGTTCCCAAACACTGAAAGTTTAATCCAACAATTGTCTAATTACAAATTTCATTCAACTCTGAAGTCTCATCATCTTAGTTCATTTTGTGACTAAAAAGTATGCATATATATTTTATGGATTCAAAGAACATGAATAGGGAAGTAATGCCCAGAAATAAACCTCATAGTTTTTCTACAGAACAGACTTGACTCTTTTTAAGAGTCAAGAGGCCACCCAGGATCTATGGAAACATTGGGAAATATTCTGATGTCACGTTGAGGATTTCTTTTTACTTATTCCTTCTCTATGCAATATTTAGTCTGAAAACGCTAGTTTTTAAGCAGACTAATTATGAGTGTTAGAGTTTGTTTTTTAGCAGGAAACTCATCTCCATAGTAGATAATGAGGAAGGAGAAAGAGAAGTAACTGCAAAAAAGCTGCCAATTTGTTGCTTCAAACATGAGAAGAAAAAATATAATTTAACCAAGAAATTATCTCTAGACACACAGGATACCTCCTGCCTGTCTGAACAAACCAAACATACAAATATTCTCTGTGTTTCCATGGGCTGTTAATTCAGTGCTGGCAGTGGAAGGGACAGTATAGGAGTCCATAAAACACACACACAAGACAAGTAGCAGAGGGCTCCCTAGTGGTAGAATACCTGACACCAGCAAAGGTTGCATAAACACAGCCTGTGTCCTTGAAGTGGTCTTAAGGTCTCCCCTTCTTATGTCATTTCTTGTGTAAATTGTGATAATTTTTCTCAAACTTGTTTGATATTAAGAATCTCCAGAGATGGTTATGATAAATATAGTTCCCAGCACCTGTCCCAAACCCCAAACTAAAATCTCTCCAAGATGCACCCTGGATTCCTAACACTCAACAATGGTCTATCTTTGAACTCAGATGAGCTAGGGGAACAATGTTCTAGGTGGACAATGGCACATGCATTCCTCTTTGAGCTGGGCTAGAGCACAGAAAATAGAAAGTTCAAATCCCTCGGACAAACTGAGAAAATGACCGGGTTGTAATTTTTTTTTTTTTTTTTTTTTTGGTTTTTCGAGACAGGGTTTCTCTGTGGTTTTGGAGCCTGTCCTGTAACTAGCTCTTATAGACCAGGCTGGTCTCGAACTCACTGAGATCTGCCTGCCTCTGCCTCCCGAGTGCTGGGATTAAAGGCGTGCGCCACCACCGCCCGGCTCCCGGGTTGTAATTTTGGAGATCTGTTGATCACTGAGACTCACATGACTCTCACATATGTTTTCTGATATAGCCATGCATTGCCCTAGGTTCTGAACAAATTCCTAATATGAAAAAACCCAGTGCCAATCTATAGGAATGGACTCTGTAATGATTCTAATCAACTTTCCTGTATAGGTGGGAAATACGATCTATAGCGAGAAATAACCCATATAACCTTATGAAAACAACTTAACTTTAATCAAACTCCTGAAGCTCACTATAATGATATTGCAACTGCCACCATGCTATCTTGGATGACTCTCCCCAGGCAAAGTTAACCTCCATGTTTTATGGACACTCAAGCAACCTTGTGGAAAAATCCAAGCAACTAGGAAATTAGGCCTCCTGTTACAGTCTCCATAAGTCTACCAGCTAAACATCATGAAGATAGATCCCCCAGTCCTGGCCATCAAATGCTTCTAAAGGACTGTAGTCCAAGCCTACATACTGGGAGCAATATGCTGTAAGATACTGAGCTAAGAGCATCTGAAGTCTTTCCATAAACTCTGATAGCCACAAAGTATAAGGGGGGAATGTTCATTACTATTGTCATATGTGGTTATTTATGGGTGTTCATGTGTGTATCTGTGTGAGAATGCACCTGTGTGGTGGTATGGAGGTGTGTGCATGATGTATATGTGCTCTTTTTATGTGCAAAAACCAGAATACAAGTGTAGTTACTTAGGGACTGTGACATTTGTTTTGAAACAAATCTTTCAGTAGTAGCTTTCCAAGAAGATCAAGCTGTATGACCAGTGAGTCTGGGTGTTATGTGTCTCTGTCTCCCCACCTATAGAACCACAGTACATGACACCACACACAGTTTGTAATAGGAGTTATGAGGATTCCATGTTTATACTTGTGTTTTACGTATGTTATTGGCTTAGCTGACCCATCCAACCCACTCCTATTGTTTGAAGTTGCTCCATTTGATGGTAATAAGAATGGGCATGCATTAAACACATGGTGGACATTTTACATGAATCATATAATTTAATATTCTAAAGAGGCACATGCCAGTATGCCTCTAATTAAAGCCAGGGAAACTAAGGTTTAGATGATCCACATGGCCAAGAGTGAACCTGGAACTTGAAACAGATCTCTTTCCAAAGGGACTCCAAGCTCTGAATCTACTTCAACCCTGGTTGACTTTGTTCTGTCTCACTTAAACTCAGCATTTTATATCTAAATAAAAGTGAGTCTAACTGTCCTTTGATCTAAAAGAATACAGTAGAGCAAATATTAGCCCCAAACCAGGATTCTCAGCCTTAAAATGCATTAAATTTATAACTACCTCATAGGGGAGTTGCAAGAATTAAATTTTGTAATGCAGATAGATAGCATTGTTTTATAAACTTGAACAGCTAGCACCAGAGTAAATTACGGTTTTTATCCTTAGTGCTGTTGTTTTCACCTATAATAGGCTCACAAAGATTATTGGATTAGCAAAATCAGTATGACTGCCCACCTGGTGTTTGGGAAGGCCCCCAACTTTAAAGGCAATCAATATATTGTTTTATCTGAGAATGCAAAGGAAACACTGAATAGATGTTTATGTTCTCCTAGCTATAATTGATTATAGGATGAGAGTTGTTTTGTCGATCTTCCATCACAGCCCTTGAATAAAAAGGTAAGTAAATAATAATGGTAACAAAAATTCATAACATATTCTCTCTTGAATCCACCCACGCAGCCTCTCCAATTTGTATCTCTTTGAAAATGGTCTTTACAAAATCAGTGTGTGGGTGTCACGGCCACCCTCGACCCGCAAGGATGATGAGACCACCGGAGCTCTTCTCACTGCAGTTTATTCCAGGACTTGATTCACTTTCTCTCTCTTTTCCCCTCTCTCTTTCGCTCTCTCCTTGACCTCTCTCTTTCTCTCCTCTCTCCTTTTTTCTCTCTCTTTTCTTTCCTTAACCTCTCTCCTCTCTCTTTCTCCTTCTTTCTCTCTCTCCTCTCTCCCCGGGCAAACCTCTCCCAGCCCTTAAGTAGGTATGGGCTGCCAATCCCCGATTGCCAGGTGGGCACTGCCCATAGGCCCACGCATATGCAAGCAGCTGATGATCATTGTGTGATAATAGCATAAATCAGGTCTTAGGCATCTCAGGAGTTGATTATACATCTCCATCAGGTGTGATTCCATGCAGCTCACTACATGTGGCAACGTGTTTCTTACTTGCATCATAACTAAAAAAAGAGAAAAATCGAATGGGATTATTACCTTGGCTCCCCAACTGGGAGGGCCCTATGTGGCATAAATGAGGAGATAAGGGAAGAGGTAGCTAAGGTGAGAGGGAGAAAAGAAAAAAACCTGTATTTACCAGAGGGACATTTGAACAGTCCCTTTTATCCCTACAGAAGATTAAAAATACAAAGTAATTTCACTCAAACTTTAAAGTTTTAAAAGAATGGGGATTTGACTGTGGATGTTTAGAAATAATGATTTCTGGAAATCAATTGTGGCTTAAAATTTGAGTTCTGGCTTTGTAAAATAAAAATGAAGAAGAGACACAATTTCTAAACACACACAAACACCCTTCTTTTTAACACCATTTATTCTTATCTTCTGGTCACTGTTCTTACTTTTTTCCTTTCCAGATGTGAAACAAAGATTCTTGTTTAGAGAGTTCCTGGTGCAGGAAGGACATCTAATCAGCACTGGGCTCCTCTAGCCCTGTTTCTCGTATCACCCCTAACAACACATCCATGCATCATAAGCACACTCGAAAGCGAGCATTCTCCTGCACTCTTTATTCCTTTTCTTGGAATGCCTATAGTTTCTGACCCTAACCCCTCACTGTCCCACACAGTTTCCATGTTAGAACAATAGAAATATGATGGAAACTAAGGAGATCTGTCTTGAAAGAGGATGAGGATTGAGAACGGAGACACACATGCACACACTATCACACTGAGCTTGATCAATATGCATGCTCATGGACACATGATCACATATGTACATAATCATACTCATAAATATGGGTCATACATACATATGACACACAATCATGCATAAGCATATTACGAACACACACAAATGCTCACATATACACAGTAATTATGCATGAACTTAGTCATGTACATATTCATGTCCACTTAATCACGCATGAGCCCGATCAGTATACATCCATGCACACATAGGCCCATATGTACATACTCTTGCACACACTAGTGTACATACCATAATACAAGAGCATAAGCACACACAAAATGCATCCACATACAATCACTCACATGTTCAGGCCCATAGGTCCCTCATATATTTTACAAATGAGCAGACGGTGAGATTGGCAGACTCACATGGGTAGTAGACTCGCATGGGTAGTAGACTCGCATGGGTAGTAGACTCACATGGGTAGTAGGCTCACATGGGTAGTAGGCTCGCATGGGTAGTAGACTCGCATGGGTAGTAGGCTCGCATGGATAGTAGGCTATTGTCCTCTCCCATTCATCTTTTCTAACAGATCCTCAAACCACTTGCTTATCAATTCTACTAATGTATCAAATAAGAAACTTTCAAGAAAGTATCCCTTAAGCACAGGCATAACTCAGACAGAGAAAGAAAACAGGGAAGATGTAGGATAGAAATTTAATCATTTTCTTATTTTTTTAAGTGGGTATAATTCAGAATGGCTCATTGCTTCCTCAGCTACACTTTGAGAAGAACTTTTGAATCAAGCAGAGATCCACAGTAATGGTACGGTGTTTGGTCTCAGGATATCTGCTTGTGGCCCCCTCAAGTAACTGTGGTCTATGGTCTGGAGTATCCTTATTTCCTGGTATTTCTAAAGCATGTTTTATAAATATACACTGTTCTCAACCCCTTTTGTGGCCCTGCATCTCCATCATGTGGGAAGAACTGGCACTGCACCCTACTTAAGCTTTGGGAAACCTAGAGCTTAAATGGGTGAGAAAAAGCAGGACTGAAATGGCATCATCCCGGTTCTTGTTGCTGGCATGGAATACAAATATATTTAGAAGCTATTATCACATATTTAAGCCCTCTAGTTCCCTTCCATACAACAGCTTTCTACTTTCTTCTTTAAGTAAAATGCTGAAGAAGCAGCTTGCCCTTTGGTCAGACACAGTTAACATTTCTGAGTTCCAAATAGATTTAGTTTTATTTATTGTGCTTGTAGCATCTACCAAATTTTTAAATTGTATGAAAACTAACTGCTCATGGACTGATGTATGGTACTTTTCAGTAATAGTCAGTTTTAAAATATGTTTTGAAGTAAAGCAAAAGCACAAATAATGATATATTAATTCCCTAGCAATCCTGATTTCCTTTTCTGGTTGACACCTTTCCGGCTATCCTCTGGTTGATTTCTGAGAATGAGAATCATATATTTTCCCATCTGAACCATGTGCCCTGGCTATGACACATTCAGTTCCTAGTTTTTACCAGTTGGTTAAAGAAAATATTGTCTTGCACCAATATATGGCATCAAATGAAAGGTCCCTTTCAAGGAAGTTATATAATTTCAGACAAGCCTACAAGTGATGGTTATTCTAGGCTGTCAACAGATTGGATGTGGAATCAATCAATACAATGACCCTGGGAGAGTCTACGAGAATATTTCCAGGAAAGATTAACTTAACGGTGAGAAAATTCTAGTGGGCAGCACATTCCAGTGCCTGCCCAAATGTGAAAAGATTAGAAAGAACATGCTTTTTGCCAGCTCACCTCTACACCACGATGTGATGGTGAATATTCTCCCTGTTCCTACCACTGCCACTGCCATTCTTTGCCAACATTGGAACTCAGCTTCTTCAGCCTTTCTACATGGGATAAAACCAGCATCTTCCCAAAAACCCTAAAAGTCAACATTAGCAGTTTAAAGCTGCTTACAGATTGAGCAGCTACTGGGTTCTCAGTCTCTATGTCATAAAAACAGCCATTGTAAGACCATCCAGTCTGAACTGGATAAGGCACTAGAATAAATCTCTTCTGTATATTAGTACTAATTCTCTAGAGAACACTAATTCATATAATATGACTTAGCTAGTGAATCAGAATATACTGAGTGACAAAATGTATCACCATTAAAATCCTTTCTAGTTATTCTAAAATGTATAGCCTGATCACTCACTCAGTAAGTATGTAAACCTCTAAAGATATGGCAAGATTATTAAGAAAGTAGAATGGTCAGAGAACATATGTGTATTAGCAATGTCCAGGAGTCAAAGCATAAATTACATTTCTATTGCTTTCTGACAAACAAGCTATATTTTTAAAAACATGTATCGCAGGGACTGGTGACATCATCTAGGCTGTTGTTAACTTTTAAGACAATTTCTCAAAGAACATGCTACATTATCAGCCATCTGAATCTGGTACTAGATAAACAAAATGTAGTATTTGGGAGGTACAAAGGAAAGAATAGTGAGATCACTTCAAAGCATATGAGAACAGTGAGCAGCACATAGTGGAATGTCAGCAATGGATCCGGAGCCTGGCTTCTGAAGTCTCTCAAAATCTGTAACAGCAACATCTGAAAAGTCAGATTGCCACTATGATGGAAACCTAAGCAGAAGCCCCTGAAGCTGTTCACTTTCTATTGTATTGTTTATTACAACCTCCAGTCTAGTCTATTACTGTATTCTCACAGATGTACAGAATGAAAATGCCCATGTGTGGAAGGCCACCTCCTGTGCACAGTAGTGAGTGAGACAGGCTATATGTGCTTAATACGTCATCCAGTGCAGTGACCTGCTGTACCTTCTATACCTCTAGTAATTGCAGACCTTCTAGAAATCACTAACAAGTGTCTACTCCCAATGCGGCCATTACGGAGACAGTGTAGAGTCAGGCGAAAACTGGAAGGTTTTGCTTGCTACAGTGGATGTTCACAGTCTCAAGGGAAATAGTCACTCCAAAGCCATTGGAGTTATGTTCAGTGAAATCCGGGAGCCTTCACACTAACTGATGGCTTATGCATTCCTTCTGTGTATATTTTCCTGATGAATAGAGTTATGATTATTTAATTTGTAAAGGACCAGAAGGGAGTGATTTTGCCATGGCTGATGGCCAAGAAAGGATATTGCTAGAACCATTTTCTTTTCAGAGTGTATCTCAAAACATCAGATAGTAGCCAGGAGTTTTCTTCTGCTGTTGCCAATATTGTGGATGTATTTTTCTGTTGACATCATTTCATTTCTTCCTCCTGCTGTCTTGTGAGGCTGCTGTAAGGAGGAACTGTGGTAGGAATTATGGAATATGGAGTGAAGTCCTTGACAAAGGCCTTTCTGGGGGTGGGAAACATGGGACAATGTTTTTGAAATGCTCCCTGTTCCCCTCCCAGCAAATCTTGCTGATTTATCAAGCAATTTGTCTTGAAGCATCTGCTCTACTCACTGCTCCAGATTCATCAAGGTTATCACTTTAGATACAAGAAAAAAAAGAATTGGAACGAGAGCTCGAGTTTTCTGCTACCAAAATGTCTCTTCATTCCAGATAGAAACTTCCTAATGATAAGCATGATTTCTTTGTTCCTCTTGGTATTTCATTGCGTACATTATTATTATTAATGAATCTTTTCTCAAGCCAAGTCCATTTACTTGAGCATGCAAAGTAAAATATAAACTCTGCCTTAAGAGTTAATTCTCTCATGCATCCAATTTCCTGTAAGCCTGAACACATTTTCTCATTTGGTTTTCAACAACGAATATGCTTCTTTCATGTCATCTACATGAAGCTCTACTCAAAAGACAAGCTTTCTGTCAGGATCCTATCTTTGTCTTATGTAAGAAACTCTCATCTCCAATAAGCATTGAATTCTGTCTCTTTCATTCTTCTAGTACCTTTTGCTGTGTATAGAACTCAGCTTAGACTCTGCTGCTTGCATTGCTACCTTTCAGCTGTATCAGACTACTAGGAACACATTTTTAGGAAACATACTTTATATAGTGATTAGTGAAAACATTTTCCTCAAGATCTCATATATATATATATATATATATATATATATATATATATATAGTTGAATTAAATAGGATCATCACAAAAAATTAAATAATTAAAAGTTAGAATGGACTTTAAGGTCATATGATCTAAAATTAATGATAGGATTTATTTATTCCTTCACTGTTAGTATGGACTGTTAGAATGGACTGAGGCAAGGTCCAAATTTGATAGTAAAAAACTCTATGGTTGGATTAGTGCTTTTCTAAAACAGAAGAGAAAGAAGTAGAAATTTGTATGCCTTTTCTGCCATTAGAGGTCTCATATTCTCCCTTTGGGAAAGTTTAAAGCCTACACAACACATTGCATGGCCTCAACTCTGCACTAGAACTCTAAATTTGAATATTCTTCCAAATTCCTTGTTCTCTGGAACTGGAGTTTCATTGTAAGTTGAACATGGTTTATTTCTGGTTCCTTCACTAGGTTCTAGGGGTCATGAAGGGATTTTTACAAACACAACTTAGGGAAGAATTCTATAAGCCTCTATCCCATGTGGCAGTACCCCTGATATTTGGAAATAGAGAATCCAACCCTAAAATATTTTTCTATTGTAGAAAGGGCCTTCTTCTTGGTCTCAAGCCTTCCCTAGCCTCAGCCTGTATCAGACAACACTAAAATTTCCTTTTATCTCCCAATGTAAATGTCTTCCTATCTTCTGCCTTTTGTATTTGGTGACCAGTTGCTTCACCAGCTTGGAAAGCTGTACTACAGAACTTTCTAGAATCAAGAATCTGCTGGTCCTACTAGGAAAGAGAGTCTTGATGGGAAAGGAGAATGCACCAATAAAAACTGACCTCATGTAGGTTCTGTGGGGACAGCCAAACCAGAAGAGGGTTCTTTTTAAATGATAGGTGGGAACTTGAGAGACTTCTTAATCAGCGCTTGGTCCCACACACTCAGTTCCTTTGAACTGATCAATATTCCTAATCTTTTAATTGTGATTTTCAGACCCCCCTCATCCTTTGATAAGCTTGACCATGATGTCTAAATAGGTTTCAAATACAGTTATTTACTACAGGTTTTGTTCTTTTCATAGCTGTTATCACTGTATGAAATTATTTTGTGTCTGCATAAAGTATTTATCATTTACTTTCTATTGCTAGAACTCAATTACCATGAAGGAAGACAGTATATTTGTTTGATTGTTGTTTCCCAATGACCGAGTGACTAAGGAAGAGAGTCTGGATACATGTATTTGTTAAATAAATAAGTTGCTTCATTTGGTTGCTTAGGATGTAGTTGAATGCATTAATTAATAATTATGTTTTTGTTGGTAGCAACTGATAATTCTTTTCTTTTTAAAGTTAAATTGTTTTTTTGTTATCTGGGGATAAATTATTCAAGTTGTGGAATATCCAGAAGAGTTCCTGAGGCTGCTTCATGTCAGCCTTTTTTGCAAAGTCAGCTCTGTAAGCAGAGGACAGACAGAGCAGGGAACTGAATCCAACAACGAAAACATCTCCTTAGCACTTCTGGCCAATAAATAAATAAATTGGCTCTCATCAGAGTCAGGGTTGAACCAAACCTTGAAATAAAACTTCTTTATTTTCCAAGGTCTTCATTTCAGTTTTCCTCATTCTGTTTTCCTCCTCCTCTTACCCTCACCCACACACAGGCTCAGAGAGAACTAATTTTGCAGAATTTCTCATGAGCTATAAATGACAGATCATTTCCTCAGGAGGAGAGAAGATTCAGGGCAGTAGGTGAGCATAGTTGGACAAAAACAGTAATTTAAGAGTACATAAATCATCCATCTGGCATACAACCAGACTTCCCACCATCTATGAAGCCTCTACAACACTCCATGCATGGAAGGCAAAAATAATGGATTAATTCTCCATCAAAAGCAGAGAGAAGAAAACTCAGAGAGGTTAAGCACCTGCCCCAAGGTCACCCAACCCTCCAGGTAGCCAAACCCAGCTGTGAGAACTGAAATATATCCTGTCAATCAGCAGATTTTTCTAACACTGCTCTGGTACTTGGCTATGTGCCTGCATCTCTTGGCCCTGAATGCAAAGAGAATTATGGAAGAGAAGCACATTTAATAAAAATCAAACTCACCTACCAAGGCCCTGCAGGGATGAACTGATCAAAGTAGACTGCTTATTAGAGGGCGAGATAGCTTGGAAAAGAAGAGCATTTAGTTGTTATTGGTTTATACCTTTGTAGCTTTTTCTTGGAGCTGCTCTAGGCTCTTTCTGACTTAATTTTAAAGTTATAAATTCTCTCTTGGACCTTCTTGAGCCTTGACATATCCAAAGGCATAGCAAAGTGGTGGTTCAAAGATTATGTACAAAGACTATTATGTTCTTTTATACAAGCTACTTAGGTTTGGGGACTGAATTCCTCATCAAAGCCTACAGGGAGTTACCACAATATAGAGTCCATGAGTAAGAATAGACTCATTGTCACTCTGATCGCTGTGATTGGTTTAAAGAAAAACACACATCTCAAACTAAGCTAAAATGAAGCTCAGTGGATTTCTTCAGAATTATTTCTAGGTATGTATGTTCTTTGGGAGTTTAAGCTGTAAAGAGTGTATGCAGGCATGGAGTTGCATGTTTATTGTCCCAGAGACACCAAGAGCTCACTGCTGAATGAGAAGTGAGGCTTAGCCAGGCTAAGGGAAAAGATAAGGGACTTAGATTTTTGGTGGAACCCTAATCCATATGAGTATTTCTTCTGTACCTGGCTTGTCTTTAAGCACCCCAGGAGTGCAACATTCCGGTACTCTCAGATGTTGCCTCTTTCCTTAGAAGTGGCAATTGTGCATTCTTAGAATATAATTTTTTACTGCCTGTCCATGATCCTATCCACTTTTCTTTGTTTCCTTATGTTCCCTCTGACTGCCTCCTCAAATTTATCTATTTTATTATTTTTTTTGCTATTCCAACACTGCTCGTCTCAGACTCATCCCTCCTGTCCTTGACACAGACTCTGACCCTCGTACTTCAACATACTGCTTCCACACAGAGAATAACTTTTCTTTCCCACTTGAGTCTTGGTGACATTTCTTAATATCTTTACCCATCATCTTTCCCAGCACCATGAAGACAGAGCATAGCAATGGAGAAAGATTCAGAAGGAAAGTATTTACAAAGAGCCCCATCAGATCAAGAAGAATGAATGAGTTGAAAGACAAAAAGCATTGCGGTGAGTTCTCAGTGAGGAGGACGGAATGTTCTGACTCCTTGTGCTTGGACAGTCCTCTGTTCACTCTACAGTTTGGTGGAACACATTAAGTTGAAATTGCCAATGAAATGGCACTCTGAGGGTCAAAGTGCAATGATTGCACTTTTTCTTTTAAAAACTAGGAAGATACCGAAGTAGATTTAAACCTGTCCTTCATCTATGGCCTATCTTCATTCCTCTTTCACTTACCTTCCTGTCAGTTCACCTTGGCTCTTTCCATTATCGCTTGTACTTGTCTCTCTAGAGCTCTGTCAAATGAGATTGGTGACAATCTACTTATTAATTTTGGCCTTGATTTTTTATCACTCACCACCTTTCAGAACCTTTGGAGAGTGACACTTGTTAAAGGCCTTGCAAGGCCCTTGACATAAAGGACAAAACCTATTTGTGTCTCTTGGAAACCCGGATCTGTCACAATTTTAGGTGTCCTTCATTAGCTGCATTTCCCTCTGAAGTGTCACCATCGTCTGATTTAGTCTATGACTGTTTCTGTTGGTCCACCTGGACTGATTTTTTCATATGTCTCCATTCCTTCTCAAAGTTTCTGGCTTGGTAATTTAGACAGAACTAATTTCTATCTGCTAAAGTTGAATGTCTAGGCGCTGCAGTGGTTTATACATTTCTCAAGTTAGTGATATTTGGAGCCTGTTATTAAGCAAATATTCCCGCCAGTTCCAATAAGTGCCTGTCAATCATAAAGGCATGGTCAATGAACTGAAAACAGACATGGTGGCTAAATTCTTGGGCCAGCACCTTTAAGCTTACCAGGTAGGATAATGTTAGCAGGAGTATGCATTTTCTGTATGACCTTAGCAAGAGAGGAAACTAGGCAATTACCTTGCCATGCGTCAGGAAGATATACATCACACAGAGGAAACAAGACAGGAAACTCAGTGAAAATAGCAGTTAGTAACACCTTAGACACGTCTAGCATTAAGATTCAGTAGCAAAGAATGAAGTATGAAAGCCCAGTCTAGGATCATGGTGTAAAGTGGAAATTATACAGAGGAAGGCAGGGAAGTCACAAAGCCACAGAGTGACTATTTAAAGCTTATTAAAGAATGACACAGAAAGAAAAAATAGCAAAGTCTGATTACTCAGGGCAAGCATAGTTCCTTAATGCTCTGAGTGAAAACAAAACAAAACAAAATAACAACCATTAAAAACTCTAGTGAAACCTGAACTTGGG
This sequence comes from Microtus ochrogaster, assembly GCF_000317375.1. Taxonomy (NCBI): domain Eukaryota; kingdom Metazoa; phylum Chordata; class Mammalia; order Rodentia; family Cricetidae; genus Microtus; species Microtus ochrogaster. Next base: position 3,678,224 of record NC_022016.1, read on the forward strand.
GGCTGGAGAGATGGCTCAGTGGATAAGAGCGCTAGTTGTTCTTCCAGAGGTTCTGAGTTCAATTCCCAGCAACCACATGTTGCCTCATAGTCATCTGTAATGAGATCTGGTGCCAATTCTAGACTGCAGGGACACATGCAGGCAGAACATTGTATACATAATAAATAATTAAACCTTAAAAACCTGAACTTGCCTCTCAACATGGAGATTCATTGGCAATGTTGGCAACAAAGCAAATGATGTGGCACTGGGAAATTTGTATTGGGTTTGATGTAGACGAAGAACCTTAAAGAACAAGGTGGAGGTAGGATCAAGAGAGGAGGCTGTAGCAAGGATGGCGGCTGTATGTGATGGTTCAAAGTAATTTGAACATGGTAAACTGAAGTGTATATGTCCTCCCTCAAGTGGACATAAAAGAAACATTGGTAAAAATCTGCAGAATTTAAAGAACATATGGACATGTGGTGTTTCAAAGAGAGAAGAACCTAGAGGAGTGTCACAATAAAGTGCAGTAAGCACAGTGCAGGAATGGACTCTGTTCTAGTTAGTCAGTTATGGCTGGAGTAGATGGCTCAAGAATTTCTTCTACTGCACAAAGCTATCTTCTAGGATCCTTAGGCTAGGCATTCTAAGGGGATCCAAGCAGAAAGGAAAACATGAGAAACGTAAGAGTACAGATGGCAAGTAGATCATGAGGATTTCAAAAAGGAAGAGTGCATCACATCAGGAAATATGTTATGAACTGAAATGGGCTTGGACTTTCATGTATAGACAATGAATTACAAGAATGTGTAGGAAAAGATCGTATAATCTGTTCTTTTCTTCCTGCAAATCATGTTAACTGTTCTTTAGAGGAGTGATTCTCAGCTGTGACTGGAAGTTTCTCTCCCACCCGCCAGTTACTAAATAACCATTCTGAGGCTTAATATTAATTACAAATTGTTTGTACGATGGGTCAGGCTTATTACTAACTAACTTTTACAACTTAAATTAGCCCATTTCTATTATTCTATATTTTACCACAAGGCTTGTGGCTTGTTACCTCACATCTTGCTTCTGTTGTCTCTTTGAGTCCACCCTTTTCCCCTGTCTCTTTGCTTGGATTTCCTGCCAGGCTCTATTCTACCTGGCTATTGGCCAAATCAACTTCTATATTACCAATGGTAATAAAATGTATTCACAGCATACACTCAACCTTCCTAATGCTGTGACCCTTTAATACAATTTCTCATGTTGTTGTGACCCCAAACCATAAAATTATTTCACTACTACTTCATTACTGTATTTTGGCTACTGTTAATGAATTACAATGTAAATATCTAATATGTGGCCTGGCGGTGGTGGTGCACGCCTTTAATCCCAGCACTCAGGAGGCAGAGGCAGGCAGATCTCTGTGTGTTCGAGGCCAGCCTGGTCTACAAGAGCTAGTTCCAGGACAGGAAAAAAAAAAAAAAAAAAAGGAATATATGACACTCAAAGAGATAAAGACCCAACAGGTTGAGAACCACTGCTTTAGCGTATGAAATGGAGGAAAAATGGTTGAATATCACCATTTAGGAGAGTATAATCATCAGTTGAGAGATAATGAAGAATTCATTTGTAATACTCATGGAAAAAGGAAGGTAGCAAAAAATAGAGGTATGAAATGTCAAGGAGAATGGAATGTCAAATTGAGTGAAATTTAAGTAAGGAATAGCTGCTCCCTTGTTTGTGATTCAGATGCTAGATTGGATAGCAGTGCAATTTGTCTTTTATAAAGATAACCATCTCTCTGTTAAATCCATTGATCTTGAAGTATGCATAGGTTAGTCGAGTCAACTTATAATATATGCTTAGAATTAGAGAGCTAGAACTGTAGACTGTGATTTGTTACATAGCAACAGAAGCAACTGGTTAGGTTAAGATGATCTGGGAATACAAAAAAACACACATTAGAAGGCTCAAGGGAGGACCTGTGACAACCATCAAAATCGGACGAGTATATAGATAAAGAATATAACACAGAAAAAAAAAAACATTGCAAAGAATGACAGAAGTGTTCTGTAAATAAGAAAAAAACAAGAAAACAAAGCAAAACAAGTAAACAAAAACCAGAGATTAGTTTAGGAAGACAAATGAGTCGGGGCAGAACTGAGTAAAGGGAAATGGTACACAGCTGTGAGCCTGGGACTATTGTTTCACTAATAACAAAAGCATTTTAAATCTTCTAATGTCATTTCCATATTATTTTCTTCTTTTGTTTTAAATTATTCAAGTTTTATGTAGAAGATGATATGCCCATTTTGAGTGTGCAGTTTGAAGTGTCTGATTAACCAGAGCTATATAATCACCACAATGGTGGTAGAGGCTATCTCCCTCATCTGACACACTTCTCTTATGCAAATCACGATGGTTAACCTTCATTGTCAATGTGATGATATTCAGAAACACTTAGGAGGCACATCTCCAGAAACACCTGGGAGGGATTATCTAAATTACCTTAGCCTTTTTGTATGCAGGTGGGGAATTATTTTGATTAGGTTAATTTAGGTGAAAGAACTTCAGACTGTGAGTGACAAAACATCCTAGGACAGGGTTCTGAGCTGAAAAAAAAAAAAAAAGAAAGAAGAAACAAGCTGAGCCCAAGCATCCATTATTCTCTTCTTCCAACAATGCAGCAGAGGCTTCAGACAGCAGCTGCCTGCATTTCCCTGCCATGATTGTCTAAACTACAAACTGTCAGTTGAAAAACCTGGATAAATCCAGACCCCCCTAGCAGGAAAAAATATAGCCAAAAATCTAAGCAGGAAGAGAAGAATCAGAAATCTAGGATTAGCTGGTTCAGTGACTGTGTTTCAGGAACTAGGTGAGGATAAAGTTAGATTGTAATCTTGAGAATAATCTTGAGAAACAGGGAGTTTCCCCTTGTGATTATCATTGGTATTTTTGGAATTCTGTGTTCCGCGAACTAGCTGAGTATGATCTTGAGAGTGATCTTGAGAGGCAGGGAGTTGCCCCTTGTGCTCATCAGTGGTATTTTTGGAATTTCCTATGAAGCCCTCCTACCCCTTTGGATTACTTGACTGTGGTTCCTTCCCTTAAAAACCCCTTCTCCCAGTTACTTGGGGTGGAACTCTTCTTCTGCGTGGGTTAGGAGTCTCTGCCCGAGTGCACTGGTTCCCTTCTCATCTCATTGATTAAACCTCTTCTGATTGCAGCAAGGACAGTCTATCGTGAGTTACTGGTGGGGGGTGTCGTGTTATCCCGAGACTTGAGTGAGAGTCTCCCCACAATGAGGGTCTTTCACAGTTAAGGAAGGAGGAAGCCCGTAAGTGACTTTTGTCAGGGTATTTTTGTTCCAGCAAAAAAAATTAACTGAGATACCTACATACACTCTGACTTTTCTTTTCTACATGGCTTGCAATTACTAAACTGCATGCTTTCAAAATGGCAGGAGACAAGCATTTGTGCCCATGTTTTTTCCAGTTAGTAAAATGCCCTTGAGTTTCATCATGGATGAAGTTTGTATCAACTGTCCATTGTTTTTACTGCTCAGCAGTTTGCTACTGTGTAGATATAAATCACAGTTTGTTTATGAACTTATTCATTGATAGACATTTGGATACTTTCCAATTTTAAATTTAGTAATTAGCTGTTGCAGATATTTGAGTCTAAGCACTGCTGTAGACCCAAGTTATTACTCTTTTAGTAAATAAAATTTGAATTGTCTATCTAAGAGTTTGGTTTCCATGATCAGAAGTTGTCAAACTCTTTACTAAAGTAGCTGTATTAGGCATCTATGCCCAAACTTAGGAGAACTCTCTTTCTAAGCCAGGTCTTTGACATTACTTGGAAGGTCAGCTTTAAAATTTTACTCATTCAAATAAAATGCAATGATCATTTAACATTGCACATTTCTATAGCTTTAATGATATTGGGCATGTTCTCCTAAGAGTAATTGCCAAAATTATTTCTTCTTTAGTAAAGTGTTGAACTGCCTGAGGAACACTCACAAGCCAAAGAATCCTAAACTGGCCTTCTGTAAACTATGAGTAAAGGAAGGATGCAAGACAGTTATAAAGACTAGGTAGGCCAGACACTGATATGCTGAAGGGTGCAGGTGACAAGATCTTTGTTCCAGATCTGTAGTTCATTTAAGAAAAAAAAAAAAAAAGCCCCAGCCTTATTAGTTAGGAAGAGATCTCACAAACTGAAAGTTACCTTGGAAGTTGATAGTTATGATGCTGAAGGCAGCAGGTAGATCAAATTCTAGAACCAGCTTTCTGTTCTTCCCCAGAAGCACAACACTGAAAATACCTGAAACTCCAAGGACATCAGTACCCTCTTGGGTGTGTCTGTTCTGCATCTTAATTACAATAGGCAAATAAGGTAGAGTCTGCCAGATAACGACTGGCGTGCATCCAGTTGATTCTTTGTGCTGCTCTAACAGAAGGAATTTTCTTACCTGGGAAAAGTCATAGACCCCTCCCCATTACTGAATTTTCTTTAAGGTTTCAACTCAGTATCTCTCTCTCTCTCTCTCTCTCTCTCTCTCTCTCTCTCTCTCTCTCTCT
>NC_022016.1:3682876-3707346 GCF_000317375.1 Microtus ochrogaster
TCTCTCTCTCTCTCTCTCTCTCTCTCTCTCTCTCTCTCTCTCTTCCTCCTTCTCTCTCTCCCTCCCTCACTTCCTCCCTTCCTCTCTCTCTATGTTTTGTACTTCAAAATTTTATTCATTCTTTCATAATTTTGTATAATGTGCTCTGATAATATTCATCCCACTACCTCAGTGCTCTTCAGATTCATGTTCCCTTTTTATTTTATTTTTTAAACAATCTTTTTTATTTTGCATACCAATCCCAGTTCCCTCTCCCCCTCCCCTCCTCCTGCTCCCCCTAACTTCCCCTCACCCAATTCCCCATCCATTCCTCAGAGAGGGTGAGGCCTCCCATGGGGAGTCAACACCACTTGAGGCAGCACCAAGGCCCTTGCCCCAGAATCTAGTCTGGGCATGGTATCCCTCCATAGGGTATGGGCTCCAAAAAAAAACCAGTGAATGCACTAGGGATAAACACTGGTTCAGCTGTTTTCCCATCATAACGTTGACCCTTTTGCTGATATTTTCAAGCTCCCTCTCTGACTGGACTACCCAGTGCTTAGCTGTGAATCTCTGCATCTGCTTCCATCAGTTACTATTGAAGGTTCTATGATGACAATTAAGGTAGTCATCATCTGCTCACAGAGGTCAGGCAGTTAAGGCACCCTCTCCACTATTGCTTAGTGGACTTAGCTGGGGTCACATTTGTGGACTTCTGGGAATTTCTCTAGTGCCAGGTATTTTGCTAACCCCATAAGTATTCCCTTTTTGAAGATATTTCTTTCCTTGTTCTCCCTATCTGTCCTTCACCCAACATGACCTTCCCAATCCTTCATGTTCTCCTCCCCCTCTCTTTCTCTTCTCCCTACTTCCCTTCCACCTGCCTCCTGCACACACTCCCACTTTCCTCAGGAGATCTTGTCTATATCCCCGTCTCAGGGAGGTCCATATCTCTCTCTTAGGGTTCTCCTTATTTTCTGGCTTCAGTGGGGTTGTAGACTGTAGGCTGGTTATTCTTTGCTTTATGTTCAATATCTACTTATGAGTGAGTACATACAGTGTTTGGCTTTCTGAGTCTGGATTACCTCATTTATGATGTTTTTTTCCCTGGTTCCATCTATTTGCCTGCAAATTTCAAGATGTCATTGTCTTTTGTTTGTTTATTTTACCACTGAGTAGTATTCCATTGTGTAAATGTAACACAGTTTCTTTATCCATTCTTCAGTTGAGAGGTATCTATGTTGTTTCCAGATTCTGGCTACTAGGAATAATGCTGCTATGAACATGGTTGAGCAAATGCCCTTGTGGTATGACTGTGTATCCTTTGGGTATAAGCGCAAGAGTAGTATTGGTGGGTCTTGAAGTAAATTAATTACCATTTTTCTGAGATACTTCCATATTGATTCCTAAAACACCTGTACAAGTTCACACTCCCATGAGCAATTGAGGAGTGATCCACTTACTCCACATCCTCTCCAGCATAAACTGTCACTAATTTTTTTTTTATCTTAACCATCTTAACAGGTGTAAAATTGTATCTCAGAATGGTTTTAATTTGCATTTCCCTAATGGCTAAGATTGGTGAACAATTCTCTAAGTGCCTTTTGGCCATTTGAGATTCCTCTGCTGAGAGTTCTTTGTTATGGGACCTCCTACACCCTACACCGAGAAGCTTCTGTAAGGCAAAGGACACAGTCAACAAGGCATAATGGCAGTCTAGAGAATGGGAAAATATCTTTTGACCCCACATCTGACAGAGAGCTGATCTCCAAAATATACAAAGAACTCAAGAAACTAGACATCAAAATACCAAACAATCCAATTTAAAAATGGAGTACAGATCTTAACTCAGAATCTCTTGAGAACAAAATATTGCTTGGAGTTCTAACCAGATTGAGGAAATCTTCACTGGTTGGTCATTTCCCCTAGAATTCCTTTTTATTTCTTTAGAAATATTGACTACATTTCATTTGCCTTATATGCTTCATCATGTTGGTAAGCTTTGCTTTCTCAGCTGAAGAAATTTAGAAATCCTGAAAAATCAGTAGTTTCAGCATTGAGGAGTTGAGGAGCTGTTAGTTTCTAGTACTAATACTTTCAATGTGTACTTGGGCAAAAATTTCTAAAAGCTATTTTTCCCAGTATAGACACAGTTGGGTTATTATTGGACTGTCATGGTAGGGAAGAATGGTATTAATCTTAGGATGCTTCCATTGTGCCAGGAATATTTGTCTTCAGATGACATCATTTTTTATTATTGCTTCTTTGTGAATTTCACATCATGTACCCCAATCCTGCTCATCTGTAGTCCCTCTACATCTACCCCTCACTCTTACAGTGTACCCCCAAAAAAAAACAAAAAAAAAAAAAAAAATAAAAAAGATAAGAATAAACAGATTTTAAAAAAGGAAAAACACTTTGCTCCTCTATCCTTCCTGCCTCTCCATCACCTCTTCATTCATCTTAGTGGCATCAGGAGTTGTGTTATATTACATGGTATATACAACCATTTGTTCAAACAGCATTACTTGCAAATGATCACTGTGTAATAACTTGTTGGTCAGGTTCAAAACCTCTGACTTTGGCACACTATCATAACTGGACTCTCCAATATCCTCCTGATGCCTCAGGAATGGAGAGTCTGCAGTTATGGTTACACAAAATCAGTTCTTTCAAATACTACATAGATCATAGATGTGGTAGATGTTAGGGTGTGTCAACCCTAAACTCTGGATGTGTGCCTGAGTGGCAACTGAGTGAGACTATCCAGGCCACTGTGACCACTTCTCTCCACTGAGGGGCAGAGCCATTTCTCCCAGGCCCATGGTGAGGGTTAGGGCAAACTTTTTCAAATGTGGGGGGCAGCTCTCTTATTAGGGGGTGGAGTCAGCTTTTTGGTGACAGGTCTAGACCCTGGGCGTCTACATTACCTTCACTGGTAACCTCAGGCTCATGCATTGATGCAGACCCTCACTGTGGTGGGGCCATCAACCCAGACAGGGTCCTTGGCAGCAGTTTAGACTTGGACCATGATCACAGGTAGCAGTGCAGGCCACCAAGAATGGCATGGTTCCCGCAGTATATTGACCCTCAGACTCCAGCATGGATATTAGTGGAGGCAGCCCAGAATTCAGAGGTGCTTGTGGCCTTGGTGGTAATGTGGTTCAAGGAGGACATCACCCCAGAATGAGGTTGCACTAGAATCATGGACCCAGTCATGTTCCTCAGTGGCATGCAGGATGGATGGGCATGGTACTATTTAAGGTCTTTCTTGGAGTCACTTATAAGGTCTTAAATTATAAAGATACATATGCAGAAACTAATGCAATGATGTGGGAGTGTCATATATCAATCTGTTGATTTCATTGGTTAAGGAATAAAGAAACTGCCTAGGCCCCTTGATAGGCCAACCCTTAGGTGGGTGGAGTAAACAGAACAGAAGGCAGGGAGAAAGAAGCTGAGTCAGTGAGTCGCCATGATTGTCCCACTCCAGACAGACACAGGTTAAGATCTTTCCTGGTAAGCCAGCTCATGGGCTACAAAGATTAATAGAAATGGGTTAGATTAATATGTAAGAGCTAGCCAATAAGAGGCTGGAACTAATGGGGCCAGGCAGTGTTTAAAAGAATACAGTTTCCGTGTAATTATTTCAGGGCATAAGCTAAGCTAGCCATGTGGGCGGCCGGGTGCCGGGAACGCAGCCCCGCCGCTCTTATTTCAACAATGCAAGCTTCCTGATACTGAAGACACAGCAAGTTTATTATTTTGATAGTCTTGTATATATATACACTTCTAAAATATAAAAGTTTGATTCTGTATCTCTAAATATTTAATTATTTTTAGCAGCATGTAGCGCAAACCACATTCATTTGGCTCAGGCATTCTGTGTGTTCTGGACATGCTAGAGAGCAGCTCTATCTTCCCATGACCTTCTCTGTCCAGAAACTTCCAATGTCTCAGGGCACCTATATAGAAACTTTTTACTTATTAAAGAAAATTATCATTTTTATTATTGTATGCTAAATTTGCTGAATGGCTCTGAGTAGTGTTCATTTTTTCTCTTTCAAGTTTTAAGTTACATTACAGTTTGTTAGTTAATTGGAGGAAGGATCAGTAAACTTTGGCAATATTTACCATTAACCAGTATATATTTCAGGGTGTATAAATGATTCATTCTGAAATTCTTTAATCTGAGATTGTAGCCAACATGGCTAGAGACATCTTGTAAACACAGGATATGTTGTGGTTATTTGAATAAAAATGTCCACCATAGGCCCATGGGGGTTGCACTATTAGGAGGTGTGACTTGTAGGAGTAGGTGTGACCTTGTTGGAGGAAGTGCGTCACTGGGATGGGCTTTAAGATAGCAAACGCTCAAGCCAGGCCCAATGTGGCACTCTCTTCCTGCTGCCTGCTGATTCAGATGTAGACTTCTAAGCTACCTCTCCAACATCATGCCAGCTTGCAAGTCACCATACTGATAATGGACTAAACCTCTGAACTGTAAGCTAGCGGCCACAAATAAATATTTTGCTGTAAAAGAATCACTGTGTTCATGGTGTCTCTTTACAGAAATAGAAACTCTAACTAAGGCATGCGTTTATAAACCCTCAGTGTCAGAAAGATGTGACCAACACCATGGAATACAGTTAGCTCATTGTGGATTTGTAGCCCTGTTGTTAAGTCATTATAGGTTAGAGGATCCATGATCCCATGCTTAATTCAGCTCAACTAACTAAAACATCTATCTTCTGAGGTCTCTTCAAAACATCTCCTGTGTCTACCTTCCCTTACTCTGGCTAGAAGGAGCATAAGCAACCACCAGTCTTTGATAAATCTGGCTGTTTTTCATTTGACTGTTAATATCTTCTGGCTCTGTACATACACATAGTGAAATTAGCTAAACATGCATGGAGATTCTTGCACCTATTGTCAGCCTTTTCATTCTTCATGTTTCTCTGCCTTATATGTTCTCCCTAATTTTTCTTTCCCAAATTCCATTTTCTTTCTCAATTTCAGCAAGAGTGCTAGATTTTGAGTGTTACACATTCCCCACCTCTTAAAAATTATCTTTAGGCAAAAGTGTGCCTCCGTTATGCCCATTTCCTTGAAGTGCACCAGCACGAGCTGTCTGTTACCTAGTCTTTGCATAAAATTATTTCCCAAGTTTTCCGATTTTTCCTGTTGTTACCAATCAACACCATCTTATATCTTCATAGTAAGAAGTAAAAACACCCCTAATTATACTGGCAATAATTTTATTTATATTATACTCACAATGGTGCATAAGTTATGTCTTCCCACCCTCCTTCAAAAAAAAAATGAAGGTATCCCAGCACAGCAGCTTGCAGTACTTGAATCATGTAGTGAGGAGAAAGTAGTTTCAATATTTAAACCATGTCTCCTGATACTGTGTAAACAGCTTTGGGGGGGTTACTTAGTCTAGGGTCTGTAACCCACCTGGCAGTTTCAGGGTCCCGGAGAGGTACTATCTGGAAGATAATGGGCTAAGCGAGAAGAAGGAGGCTAAGAGAGGGTTCTTGTCAAAGCCTTCGTTTATTAGAGACAGGTTACAGCTTATATAGGATAAGGAGTTGGGGGGTGGGCACAGGGGCCTGGACTCCTGTCACATGGTTCACGTTGGTCATGTGGTTCATGTTGGTCACATAGACCAGGAAGTCACAACTAGGAGTTGACACACCTAGTTCTCTAGATAGTTTGAAATGTGGGGCCGGTTCCGCTAACAGATAGCTCTCCATTAACAGCCAATTTGGGTGTGGGGTAGGCTCTGTCAATAGAACGATTCCTAACACAATTAGGGGTGTGGGGTTCTCTGCAGACTCCCCAGGGTGATGGTTCCTGTAATGATCCTAGGAGGAAACGGCTCCTGACAATACTGAAAGCCATAATTATGGTGCCTGAAACCACAGCTATTCTACCACACAGACCTACTGCTCCTTTTAAATTATTTTTGCAAAAAAAAAAAAAATTAAACTTGTGGCATTTAGTATTTAATAGCATGGTTTAACACAGTATTAAAAATATTTTTTTTCTAAAATAGAACTTCTCAAATTTTACTGTTAAGAAAAGTCACTTGGGGCACTAGGTAAAAATGCTTCCAGCCTTTCTTTGTGTAGGTTTTATTCCAGGAAATCTTCCATGGGACCAATACTTTTACAAAACACACTAGGAGACCTCTATGATGAGATAAGTTTGTCAAACATTCTATATAAGATGCCCTTTATTGGCTATGTGAGATTTAATTATATAGATATTCCATAATTTAATTTCCAGTTCTGTGCTGATAGATTGTGAGGTTTAATGACATTTTAATAGTGAAATAACACTGTGATGATCAGACAAGTCCACATCTCTCATTATTTCCTTGGAGAACTGTGGCATTTAAACTCATCTCTAGCTCTATGATTGAGTTTCCTGTGCTTGGGAGCCTGGCATCTCTGCTTTTCTTCTGCAAATAATTCTGAAAATGTGGCCACTTAGGGAGGGAGCATGCGGAAGAAACAAGAAAGGCACATAAAGCCCAAATGTTCAAATGTAATTGTTTTGATTTCTAACATTTACCAATTTGCATGCTTTAAACACCCAATAACACTACGATAGGTATTTTCCTACATGTCTCAGTTGATATTCCGTAACCCCACAGAGGAATATTACCTTATTTTATTGATATATAAAAGGGAATATAAGAATGGTAAGTTTCCCTAGTTAGTATCATTGTCACTGATACAAAACTTGGATGCAGATTACGGGTCAATGCAAAATTCATGACTGTTTTTTATCAGTTAGTCTTCGCTACAGCTATGTCATTAGATGTGTGTTCATATCATCAATACACTGATGAAGTAGTTACAATTACATTCTTCTTTCACATGAGAGCAGAAAAGCTGCTCATATAAGTAGAAGATTTCACTCACATTCCTGTAACTCTTAAGTAGCAGATGTCATATTTGGATACAGGTGTATTTTATTCTTAGACTATTTGAGTCTAAGACATTAGAAAAGCTTTCACCCACCATCAAAATCTCACTTTATGTTTAGATTTAAAGGTTTCCACAATTTCTCTATGACGCTTATAAAATATCTAGAGTCTTCCATGTGCAGATTTTTCTGGGACACAAAAGAATTAAAACCCTGTTCCCTGGGTCTAAGATACAGATGATGACCCGTGTCCATTTGGTAAAAGCATACTTAAAGTGCAGAGAACAAAAAACAAGAATGTTTTGAAGTGCAGTTTTATTTTAGCATTGCATGGGATGTTGAAGAAAGTAAGGCTAAAAGCACACAGATTAACAGATTTATTGACAAAATTTATTTATTCCTGACTACTGGTTTAAGTAGAACTATAGCTGAATCCCATAGCTCTAGCTTTTCACTGACCTAAAAAACTACCGTGCTTTACACAGCATATTAAAATCGGTGAATTATGAGCATATTTCTATAAGAAGTATGAGAGACGATAGGGATCTACACCTATCACCTAAGTCACTATTACTGTCCTACCATTTTCTGGGCTGACAGATACAATAGAAAATAAAATTTATTTTTTTTCCTTTTGATATTTTTTTGCTTCTGTGTCAAAAGGTGTTTGAAGGTGTGTGGATTAATATATGGGTCTTCTATTCAGTTCCATTCGGCCTCCTGTCTGTTTTTATGCCATTACCAGGCTGTTTTCAGTACTGTAGCACTGTAGTAGTGTTTGAAGCCAGGGATTGTGATGCCTCCAGAAGTTCTTTTATTGCTCAGGATTGTTTTGGCTATCCTGGGTTTTTTGCTTTTCCATATGTAGTTGAATGCCATTCTTTCTAGGTCTGTGAAGAATTTTGCTGAGATTTTGATGGGCATGGCATTGAATCTGTAGATTGCTTTTGGTAAGATTACCATTTTTACCATGTTAATTCTACCTACCCAAGAGCAGAATGGCCAAGATCAAAAACACTGATGACAAGTTATGTTGGAGATTTTATGGGGTAAAAGAAACACTCCTGCATTTCTGGTGAGAATGCATGCTGATACAGCCCCTTTGGATGTCAGTGTGGCAATTTCTTAGAAAATTAGGAAACAACCTTCTTCAAGACCCAGTAATACCACTTTGGGGTATATATCCAAAGGATGCTCAATCATGCTACAAGGATATCAGCTCAATTGTGTTCATAGCAACATTGTTTGTCATAGCCAGAATCTGGAAACAACCTAGATGCCCCTTGACAGAAGAATGGATAAGGGAAATGTGGTACATTTATACAATGGAGTACTACACACCAGAAAAAATGACATCTTGACTTTTGCACACAACTGGATGGTGCTAAAAACATCATTTTGAGTGAGGTAACCCAGACACAGAATGACAATTATCACATGTACTCAATCATAAGTAGTTTTTAAACATAAAACAAAGAAAACCAGCCCACAAATCACAATCCCAGAGAACCTAGACAACAATGAAGACCCTAAGATGGACATACATAGATCTAATCTACATAGGAAGTAGAAAAAGACAAGATCACCTGAGTGAATTGGGAGCATGGGGACCTTGGGAGAAAGTTGAAGGGGAGGGGAGAGATACGGAGGGGAACAGAGAAAAATGTAGATCTCAATAAAGATCAATTTTAAAAAAAGAAAAAGAAAATTTAAAGCAAGCCAGAGGAAAATCCACATTATCATTTTCCCCCCAACTTTAGCCCCTACTCTGACTGTGGTTTGAAGTGGTTTATAAATTTCTTCACCTTTATGCTTATGTTTCTGCACTTCTAATCTTGTAACTCTATGTTGTTTTCCTTTCTCAGAATCTGTTCCACTTGGTATAACTATACCTGAAATCCAAATCTAGATTCACTTACATGCATGAGCTACCGTTTTTTTCAGTAAGGCCAATTTAAAAAAAAATATTTCATGACTTTCATTCGGAAATATGTCTACCTAGCTCTTATAATCTCTGAAACTTGGTATTTGTATTTTGATAAATGATATAAATATCTGATAAATAAGCATATTTTGTTTACCAATGAATATTTTATTTATATGTAGTATGATAGACTGTGAGACTACAATGACAAATAGGGTAGGCTCTGTAAACTTGAGAACTTCAGTATAGTTAAGGAGACAAGCACCTGTTGAAATAACATTAGCACATTCTCAACTATGTTTATAGAAACACTATATGAAGACATGAGTTCACTTTTCTAGAAATATTGGACAAGACTTAATGACAATAGTGTTTGAACTGGATATTGGAGACTGATTAGAACATTTTCAAGATAGAATAATAGCTCCCAATTAGGAGCATGTTTAGCTATTTATTTGATTGTGACTTGAGGAGTATAACTAAAGCCTTGTAAGTACATGGCCAGGAATTTTGCAATGCATGCTGGAATGCACAAGCAGTCAGTACAACAAAGAGTTACCAGTCCCAGATATAAATAGTTCTGGAGATAGTGAGAAAAGAAATTCTAGAACAAGGTGAACATAAAGCCAAGAGTCATGATCAGTTCAGAGTGATAGAAATATCTTGATATAAAAAAATTGATGGAAGACAGCTGACAATTGATCTCTGGGAAGAAGGGTTTTGAACATCATCCTATAGGTGTGGGAAGCAATCAAAATTCTTTTAAGACTGTGATAATAGAGAGGGAATCTCGAGTTTGACATATTCAAAGTGGGGAAATTTGTCAATATGATCAACCCCATCTCCTTGACTTTGTGGAATAACCAAAGATTAATGAGGTCAAACTTCCTACAGGAGAGAAAGTGTGAGCAATGTGAGAGTTGGACAGTCATGCATTTCCAATGAGACTTATAAATTTGTCCAGAGTTATTCTGCTTCTACTAGTAATGAAGAAAATCAAGGGAACATTCTTCCAGAAAGTATATTATTTTCTGAGTCATACAGAAGTCCTCCTATAAAAAATATTGCTCCATCTCCCCAGAATCCCATCTTCTCTTTTTGGACATTCTCCTGGTTCATCTTAGGAGAATTAAATATTTTTGAAATGGATCAGATGTTGGTGACAGCTGCCTGATTGACAACTCTGGAGGAGGATGCTTGATGAGCTCACGTTCTCATACTGAGATGACACAGAGAAAAAATGTATATGCTGAAAGATGTATCATCAAGCTGTCCACAGGCACCTCTTTGGCCTCCATAAAGCAGCTTAAAATTAGATCCAATCTGGAAGTCTTTCAGAGTCATGAAAGAATGTTATGTCATATAAATTTTCTCTCTTCTTGTTAGCTTAAAAGTAAATTAGGGTTTATACTGACATAAAATTTATAATTTTGTACTAAAGTTTACATTTTTTGTTACCATCTCATTTCTGTGCTATCTTATACCTTGTTGGGTTATTGAACTTTAGAGTTAATAGAGATTACAAGATCTCTTAATGGGGGGTTTCTGTTTGTCTTCACAGTCAGTTGGTCGTCAGTTCACAAGGACAAAGGGGCAGAAGCAATGACAGAGATCCTTGTATGTCTAGGAGACAGATTTTGGTCCATCAGCTTAACTTTGTTCCAGAGTACAGGAAATATATAGGCTTGGTGAGCCTGGAACAAACCCTAATTTGCATTAAGTGCCACACTCCTAACATAAGGTTTCTACTATAAGTCTTAGTTACCAGAAGTGCAGCAAGAGAAGCTTCTATCAGTGATCTCTGCCAAGAGTCATGATAAAGAAAAATGAGGTGTCTGGCATAGAGACAGGTTAGGTCAGTCCTCCAGGCCCAAGGACATTCTCCAGATAAGGGCAGGTAGGGAGCAGAAAGTTTCACTAGTAGGGTGGGGGGTGGAAGGGAATTCCATATTCTTGAGCTTTGGAAAAAGTTGCCAGGCCATGATAGACTGAAACCTCTGACAAGCCATCAAGACATCCCAACATCTTAACACATTCTATTTTACAGATCGAGTGGTGGTGGTGGTGGGGGTCAAAATTGGGTACACGACTTACAACTACATATGTGATCCTGAAAACACAGTAATGACACTGTTCTCCTTTGATTGCCTCATCCTTGACTTTGATTTTTTCTAATGTGAGCATCCCTTTATTCAACACCATAATCCCTCTTATTTTATCATTATGCTTTTGAAAACTACTACTAATAAAACTACTCACATAAAGATCCCATTCTGAGTCTGGCCCACATTACACCGTTCACACCAACCCCTTATAAGCTATGAACTAAGCATTACTGAAAACACTTCACTGATAAGGAATCAGTTCCTAAAACATAAAAAGTCACAAACTATAGAGCAAATAAAAAGTAGAGATGAAATCCACACCAAACCAAGATCCACATAACTTTGTCACATAATCTAGTAGTTTCATATGCTTCACTTCTACTTCTTTGCCTGTAACAATTATCACATCTTCCAACTGGTAGCATACATAGATGTCAGAAAGGTAAGTCTATTGAATAAATTTACATTATTTTTAATTGTTTTATTGTTTTTAGTATAGAGACGCTTTCTTTTTCTGAAACTTTCTTTCATGTAGGGCATTCTGTATGTCTTTGTAAATAGATATTTCCTTCTCTTGTTATAGTGAGGGTATTTATCATGGAAAGTTGTCAGATATTGTCAAAATTTGTCTTTA
Source organism: Microtus ochrogaster (assembly GCF_000317375.1). Lineage (NCBI taxonomy): Eukaryota > Metazoa > Chordata > Mammalia > Rodentia > Cricetidae > Microtus > Microtus ochrogaster. The sequence goes on from NC_022016.1 coordinate 3,694,458, forward strand.
CAATTGTTGAAAAGATTTTTTTTAAAAAAGATTTTCTTCCAGTGTGTATGTAGCATCAATTGTGTTTCCCATCTTGAACCAACCTTGGATTCCTGAGATTAATCCAACTTCCTCACACCTTATAAACCTTTCATGCATTCATAGATTTATTTGGATTTTATTTTGCTAAGGAATTTTATATCTATATTCATTAGAGATATTAGCCCCGATGTTTTTTTTTACTGTGATTAAGCATGAGGAAGACTTTATTATTGCAAAATAGGTCATTTTCTTCATCATCAGCTTTACCTATAGACACAGGTTTGTTTTACAGACTTTTGCTTTAATTCCTTAATTCCTGAGCTTACATAAAATCTGAACTGAAGGATATTACATTATTAAAATCATTTATGAATTTGACATTATTGAAAACAGAAGTTATTTAATAATATCAGGGAGGACAGTAGAAAATAATCAGTGGTAACTAAACAAATGTTATTGTAGATAGTATCAGAAACCATATGGTATTTGAAAACTCAATACTTTAGTCAGAATTAAAAATAAGATATACTGAGCAGTGTTGGCATTTAATATAGCTGTTGCTTTCTATGGGGTAACTGCATACTATTAAGGCAGGATTTCCTATTCTGTTAAATCTCCATTTCCATGTTTGAAAATGGGGATCAAAATATCCATTGTAAATTATATTTCTTTTATACATACCCAGGGATGAGCTGGAGTTGGCTCTTACTGACCCAACGACGGTTCTTTCTTTCCTTCTTTCTTTCTTTCTTTCTTTCTTTCTTTCTTTCTTTCTTTCTTTCTTTCTTTCTTTCTTTCCCTTTTTCTTTCTTCCTTTGTCTTCCTTTCTTATTCCATTCCTTCCTTTTTTCTTTTCTTCCTTCCTCCTTTTCCTTCTTTTCTTCCTTCCTCCTTTTCCTTCTTTTCTTCCTTCCTCCTTTTCCTTCTTTTTTTCTTGAGGTTTCAGTTGTTTTAATTTTTTTATTTTATTAACTGAAAATAATGTTTTCATACAAAGTACTCTAATCACAGTTTGTCCTCCCAGCTCTTCTCCTAGATTTTTCTTACCTCCCCACCCTTTCAACTCCACACTTTCTTTCTCTCACTCTTTAGAAAACAAATGTACCTGTTTTGTGGATTTTTGTTTTTGCTTGTTTTTTTTTTTTTGTTGTTGTTCTTTAGGTTTGGCTTTTTTTGGTTGGTTTATTTGTTTGTTTGTTTTTACTAATTCCACCTTAAAATAAATCTTCCAAAGGTATTTAGAAATATCACATAGGGGCTTTTCTTCTCCAAACATTCAGGTCAAACTTGGTAGTGAACGCCTTCATGTGCTAAGCCATATCTCAGGACATCACATTCATATATCTTTAGATTGCATTTGATTTTGAACATTGCTGGTTGAGTTGTGGACTTCAGTTTAATTAAAAAATAAAACATTCAATAAATTTCAGCTTGGTAATTGGAGGGAATTTCCAACAATTTATGTAATTATTCTAAATATATGTCTGCCATTTTGTATATACTTATGCAACATGGTTCTAATTATTGGTGATGATATTGATCAAATCTGAAAATTTTTTGAGCTTTTTTATATCCTGCAGCTTCAAATATTTAACCAACCATTAATTCTTTTTGTAAAAATAAGCAAGTGCATCCATCTCATTAGTATGCACATTTGCTCTGTCCTTAGTAAATGATAAAATTATATGTATAATAATGAATTTTAAAAACATTCAAATGATCTATTACTAGAAGATGTTTTATCCTTATATTTTTAAAAGTATGCTTCTATTCATCATTGTAAAACATTTTTTTGACAAAATGAGGCTGTGAGTGAAAAGCATTTAGAAAGGCCTGCTCTAGCAAGTATGATTATAACAACTGAAGCTGGCTCGGCTAACATCTACTAGACATTTCCTGAATTAGATTTATCTCTTTCTAGGTGATAGACAAAAGCAAAGAGAAAAACCTGGTCAACCAGCACTCTGTTTTCAAAGAAAAACTGTCTCTACGGCAAAAGATCACATCACTCCCACTTATGTCTTGCAAATGCAATTTAGCAAATTTATCTGATCACATGAATAAATAATTTCTGGCCTTTTTATAGCCTCTTTCCTACCATATTAATAAAAGAATTGTGTTGGTGGGTAAGGACACAGGTCAAAGAATTCCAAACTAACACCAAAATTTTCCACTTATATTTTCTTTATTATAATGGGTAAACTTACAGAACAGGAGTGAGAAGTCCAACCCCAGGTGTGTAACGTAAGAACCAGATAAAGAGAGCCCCTGGTGGGCTGGCTGGGTTCTCTGGGTACCCAAAAGGTTACACCCTAACCTCGTCATTGACTGATAGAGGTTTCCCATAACCTCCCCCAAATGGTTTGAATTTCCAACCCAATACAAAATTATATACACTAGGAACAGATATCAAGTATAAAATTAGGATTACAACCAGCATACACAATATTAAGCAATGAACACATGCTAAATGTTTTAATAAACATTGTATCCTAAAAAGTCTATGTCGTCTTGCATTGGAAATACCTTGGCTAAATCATAAGAGGATGGTACCTACAATCTAATCTTCAGCCCCATCAAAGGCCTAAGAAGGGAGATAATGTTACTTGAGGAGGCAGGAAGTGCAATCAAGCAGCTTCTAAAATATGTAGTAAATGACGGATAAAACTGGCTACTTGAGCAATGACTCAAAGTCTCATTTGCGATGTTTAAGCAGCCAACTTTGGTTAAGGCCTAGCGTAGTGAAAAACCATTTTTAGAGACAGGAAAATTTTCAGGACTGTCTTACCCTGTCTTGGTAAGGTTTGGCAGTCATTTTCTTGTGTTCTGTTTATACAGCATGCACTTTGTCAGTTGTTGAGGTATGGGCAGTTCCTTGCCCAAAGGCCAGTTGTGCCAAGAAGAAAACAAACTCCAAGGGGAGTGTCTTTGGTGCTCAACATTCCCTTGGCAAGAGATCAGTGCTGTCATGAGCAATTGTGTCTCACATCACCAGAACCCTAAGTTATTTCAATGTCTTGTTCTACAGATCCTTGAAATGGTTGAAGATTACCTATCTATGCAGAATACAATCTCTATATATCTAAAGAACCTAATTAGTCTAACTAAAAGTATAACAAACATGAATGACTATTGACCTATAATACTTAATACCTATATAACTTAAGATTAAGACTTCATATCAGAATTCTAAACAATCTTTAAAAAACTGCTCAGTAAATGAGGACAATGACCTCAAAATGTAAATAATGTATAAGTATCTTGATCTCTGATATCATTATCAATATAATACAATATGATAAATATATCCTAAAATTGCATCAATATGCAAAATCTCTGAAACAGAGATAGAAACATGCATGCATACAATCTGACAAAATAACTTTGCATAGGTGTACAAATATTGTAAACAAATAACAGATATAATTTGAATTTGTATCAATATACAAGAAACTATACCAATGTAACTGTCCATAAATAATAGCTCACAAGTATTCACTCTGTCACTCACTGTTATTATTATTAGTATGAGTAAGTTCACACTAAATTACCTGGGCACCAGATGTTGGGGGTAAAGTAAAAAATATCTCAAGATAACATTAAAAGATTCTACTTATATTTTCTTTATTATAATGGGTAAACTCATGGAACAGGAGTGAAAATCCAACCTCAGAATTGTAATGCAGGAACCAAAGAGAGAAAGAGAGATGGAGAGGGAGAAAGAGAGAGAGAGAGAGAGAGAGAGAGAAACCCCTAGGTGGGCTAGTGGTTTTTTTTCTTGGTACCCAAAAGATCATGCCCTAACCTGGTTCAACCTCTTAAAGGTTATTGGCTGACAGAGGATCCCCATCAGAATAGAAAACAATATTTTTTGGTAATGAAATTTATAAAATATGCTTTGTGTTTTTTTGCTTTCAATCTTTACTTTTTCTCTCAAAAGTGTTGATTTTATTGAACAAATTTTTAGTTGTGGAAACAGAAACTGAACTATCAGTCCAACCACATATACCTTGTAGTTCTTCCTCTTTTTTATAATCCAGAAGTAGTCTGCATTAATACTGTTTCCTTTTCTATTTGGTCATTTTCTTTTAGCATCTTTTCTCTGGTAACATAAGTAGACTCAGTTTTACCAGTATTTTAGAGAACAATTTGACCTACAATAATTCTCTATTAGACATGAGTCTGTGTTTCTTTTAGTGGTGAATATTTGGGAATATCTGATAACCTGTGCTATAGTCATGCTTTTCTTTTTTAATATTTTCTCCAAGTACGCTTGGAGAGAGATCAGGCAGAATATGGACTAGTGTCCTATGTTGTGCATTTGATTTGGGTTATTGCATCAACTAGCATTGCCTCATGCATCAAAAATCCATCATGACCCTTATTTGGGCACCTCCTAGTAGAGCCATAGCATCTATGTTCAAGGAGAGTTGTTAAAATGGTAGGATGCAATTAAAGCAGTCACCACATGACCTGGAAGTTGGAAAATGTAAGCTATTATTATCAACAATCTGTCAGATTTGACATTCTGAAACATTCAAATCTTGATAGTTTATGTTTCTTGGCATCCATGCTGCATACTTTACTTCTTTCTGGTTTGTGTTTGACCATTTTCTCTGCCTATATTATATTTCTCTGTACTTTCTGCCATTTATAAGTTGGTGTTCCCCAAAGTAGTATTGAACTTCTGCTCATGTTGTTATAGATTTATCTTGTTGGCTCTAAGGCTTACTGATAGATGGTGGCTACCAAATAAATCTCATTTTAGAGCTCTGTCTTCAGTCTCATAGCTGTGTATCTTTGCTTGGATAACCCAGAAAATTTAATTTATTATGCCTAAAATATGACTTAGCATTATGATACATATTAAACTGTCTTTCTGTTAATATTTTCTGTATTATTGGTACAAGAGCCATGTATCCAGTTATGTAAAGTATACCTGCATAACTCCTATTTTATTTTCCCCTAATCTTTGTACTGTAGATTTTTCTATCTCCATTCATATTTATATTTGAAATATTGATACATTCTAATTTGTCATATTTGTAAATATCACCTTCTTTGGGAAAAGTTATCTTGTAAATGCAATTAAAAATATGTATGGGATGACAAAGGCTTGTGAATCTCTGTTAGTTTGAGATCAGCCTAGTATACATAGTCATGACCATTCCAATAAAAACATCTCTTGCCAGTGTAAGGGTGTGGGTTTTTTGAAATATAAGAATATGAAGACACATGAAAAATAATAGGACAGAAACCATAGGACAGTACAGGGAAGACATTCCAGCAAATACTGAAAATCATTCATGTTTGTTTTCCATATGTTTTTATACCCAAATACAAATGGGGGGAGGAATGTAACAGTCTTTATTAACATGATACAAAGGACAACTCAAACACTCGCTTTACTACTTTGAGACATCAAATCATTAGCATTCTGCTGTTTAGGCAGTAAAGCTGCCTTAGATCTTGTATCCTGAAGACATCCACTCCCCAGGTGACCTCATAGTTAGAAAAGAACTAGCAGAAGTACATTTGCATATCCTGACCACCTTTTAGGATGACATGGACCTACTTGTATTAGCTATTTTACTGTCAAAAGAATCAAGTAATTACACCCTGATTTGGGTCATGCAACTACACTTGATAGCCACTTAGAGTAACCACCAACTTTGACTGTCAGACAAGGTGGAAATAGGCTCACATTTTTGGGTCTCCATACTACATAGTGAAAATCTTTCAAAAAAAAAAGTAAGGGATTATGGGATGAGAAGACCAGGGGTACTGAGATGAACCCATTGTTGAATTAAGAGCAGCAGAGCTGCGTCCCTGGCACCCGGCCGCCCACATGGCTAGCTTAACTTATGAAATAATTACACAGAAACTGTATTCTTTTAAACACTGCCCGGCCCCAATAGTTCCAGCCTCTTATTGGCTAGCTCTTACATATTAATCTAACCCATTTCTATTATTCTATGTAGCCCACGAGCCGGCTAACCAGGAATGATCTTAACCTGCATCTGCCTGGAGTTGGAGAACCATGGCGACTCACTGACTCAGCTTCTTTCTCCCCGCCTTCTGTTCTGTTTACTCCACCCACCTAAGGGTTGGCCTATCAAGGGGCCTAGGCAGTTTCTTTATTCCTTAACCAATGAAATCAACAGATTGATATATGACACTCCCACATCACTCCATCATTAATATTATCGCATGGAAAGGCAATGGAGACTTATGCTGTCCAGAAAAAATGATGTGACTGCAAAGGCAGAGACTGGAGCGATATGATGTAATGCAAGAATTTCCAGTAATACAGACAGCTACACAGTTAAGAAGAAGGTAGATAGAAGAGGTAAGAAGTAGGCTTTCCTATGAGCCACTGTATGAAGTATGACCTGTTGTCAGTTTGATTTTGTGCTGCCTTAGAACAGTGTAAGAAATACATTTCTGTGCCTTTAAATTCTATGCTTCTGGTGATTTGTTATAGAAGCTGAAGGAAGCTAATACAGCTTCTTCTTTCCATACCGGTATTCTATTGCTGACTTTTATTCAACTGAGTGATGGTAATTAATTGCTTTTTTCCTTCTTAATTTAGTCCAGCCTCCTTCCAAACTAGCCTTCAACAGATACATATTGAAATACAATGCTTCTCTGCCTAAAATATCGCTAGCTCCAGTACCTTCTGTGTAGTGTTTACATCTTTCAGTCCAGTGTTTCTATCCTTTCTTCAACCTCATTATTTTATCACTTTTCATCCACTTTGATCCTTAAGATTCCTGCACTGTTCTAATTACCTCTGATACCTGCCAGAATGTTTTCTTAACTGCCTTCCCTTCTGTTTCCTTCTTTCTTCTTTCCTTCCATATTATTCTGAACTGAATATATAACTCAGTAATTAATTTTTGTTTAATACCTGTTCTCTCACATGCTATGAGATTCGCAAAATGAGAAAATGTAGGACCCAGCTATGACAAACTCAGTAGAGGCCTGAGTCTCAGTAATTTATCCTGAGGCAATACCTGGTTCTGAGAAAGACTGCAATCTGAGACTACCAGGAACAAACCATCCAAAGAAATTCGTAACATTCCTACCAGTGTAGATAGGATCACCTGCTAGCACATACCCATCACTTTTCAACAGGACACCTTTAGACAAATTTCAGTCAATCAGGGGTCCTGAACTTTAGGAATCCCTCAACCCCACTCCAATTGAGCTTGGGGCTCTCTGATCACTCCAATACATTGAACATGTGGATAGATCAAGTTTGCAAGCTTGTGTAAAATTAAAGTTTCTTTGCTTTTGCATACAGTACTCAGTATCCTGGTTTCTTTTGGGGTACTCTATGATCAAAGAATAACAAAAACACATCTTATTTTTCTGTAACTTATTTTCATAATACACGTTGTTTTCTTTTTTATTACTTAAAAAAATACCAATTCTAATTCCCACTCCCTCTCCTCCTCCCAGTCCCTTCCCTCTCCCTCCACAGTCCCTCCCCCACCCCTCCAATCCTAAGAGAGTACCATGCACCCCACCCTGTGGAAAGTTCAAGGCCCTCCCTACTATGTCTAGGTTGAGCAAGGTTTACATCCTAAGAGAATAGGATCCCATGAAGCCGGTATATGCAAGTAGAAACACATCCCAGGGTCACTATCAGTGGCCCCTCAGTCTGCCCCAGCTGTCAACCCCCTTCAGGAGGGCTTGGTTGTTCCCATGCTTGTTCACTCCCAGTCCAGTTGGAGTTGGTGAGCTACCATTAGCTCAGACAAACTGTCTCAGTGGATGACCCCTTCATGTTCTTGAATTCCTTGTTCATATTCTCACTCTCTCCTCTCTGCAACTGGATTTTGAGAGTTCAGTCCAGTGCTCCGATGTGGGTCATTGCCTTCCCCATCTGTTGTTGGATGAAGGTTCTATTGTGATATTTAAGATAATCATCAGTCTGACTACAGGGTAAGGTCAGTTCAGACACCCTCTCCTCTATTGCTTAGTGTCTCAGCTGGGTTCATCCCTGTGGGTTCTTGGGCTTATTTATTTGTTTGTTTATTTATTTATTTATTTAAGATTTCTGTCTCTTCCCCACCCCCACCTCCCATATCCCTCCCCCTCCCCCAATTAACCCCCCCTCTTAGAGCCAGGTTTCTTGCTAACTCCATAATGGCTCCCTCAATCAAGATATCTCTTTCCTTGCTCTCATATCTGTCCTTTCTCCATCATGACCATCTCATTCTCTCAAGTTCTCCTCCACCTCTACTCCCTGTCCCCCTGCTCCCAAATTTTTGTCTGATTCCAATTTCCAGGTGGGTCTATATATGTTTTTCTTTGGGTTCACCTCATTACTTAGTTTCTATATCCTGAGCTATAGGCTCGTTGCCCTTTGTTTATGACTAGTATCCACTTATGAGTGAGTACATACCATATTCATAATTTTGGGTCTGGGTTACCTCACTTAGGATGATGTTTTCTAATTCCATCCATTTGCTTAGCACTCTAATGTGTAGATGTGCCACACTTTATCCATTCTTCAGTTGAGGGGCATCTGGGTTCTTTCCAGATCCTGGCTATTACAAATAATGCTGCTAAGAACATAGTTGAACATGTGCTCTTGTAGTATGATTGAGCAACTTTTGGATATGTTCCCAAGAGTGGAATTGATGGATCCTGACGTAGGTTGATTCCCAGATTTCTGAGAAAGCACCACACTAATTTCCAAAGTGGTTGAACAAGTTTGCATCCCCATCAGCAATGGATGAGTGTTCCCCTTGCTCCAAAACCTTTCCAGCATGAGCTGTCATTAGTGTTTTGATCTTAGCCATTCTGACAGGCATAAAATGGTATCTCAAGGTTGTTTTGATTTGGATTTCTCTGATAGCTAATGAAGTTGAACAAGTCCTTAAGTATCTTTTGGCCATTTGAAATTCTTCTGATGAGAATTTTCTGTTTAGTTCAGTATACCACTTTTAATTGGGTTATTTAGAATTTTAATGTCTAATTTCTCGAGTTCTTTATATTTTGGAGATCAGTCCTTTTCTGATGGGGGGTTGGTGAAGATTTTTTTCCCATTCAGTAGGCTGCCTTTTTGTCTTATTGACTGTGTCCTTTGCTTTACAGAAGCTTCTCAGTTTCAGGAGATCCCATTTATTTATTGATGCTTATTGTCTGTGCTACTGGGGTTATATTTAGAAAGTGGTCTCCTGTGTCCATGCATTGAAGGTTACTTCCCACATTCTCTTCTATCAGGTTCAGTGTGGTAGGACTTATTTATTTTTTTTATATTGAGGTCTTTAATCCATTTGGACTTGAGTTTTGTGCTTGGTGAAAGATATGGATCTATTTTCATTCTTCTACAGGTTGACATCCAGTTATGCTGGCACAATTTGTTGAAGATGCTCTCTTTTTGCCATTGTACCTTTTTTGCTTCTTTGTCAAAAATCATAGGTGTGTAGATTAATATCTGGGTCTTCAGTAAGATTCCATTGGTCAATGTCTCTGTTTTTATGCCAATACCAAGCTGTTTTCAGTACTGTAGCTCTGTAATAGAGCTTGAAGTCAGGGACGGTAATGCCTCTGACAGTTCCTTTATTGTACAGGATTGTTTTGGTTATCCTGGGTTTCTTGTTTCTCCATATAAAGTTGAGTATCGTTCTTTCAAGTTCTGTGAAGAATTTTATTGGAATTTTGATGGGGATTGCATTGAATCTATAGATTGCCTTTGGTAAGATTGCAATTTTTACTATGTTGATCCTTCCTATCCAAGAGCATGGGAGATCTTTCCATTTTCTTGTATCTACACTTTATTTTCTAAATTTATGGAGAAAATAGCTGCTTAGCAGATCAGATTTCTGAAGCAGCTCCAGTACAGTTGTCTCCCAATATAACTCTAAAATTACTCCACACTAATTATTTTCATAAGTTTAATGATACAAAGTTTGTTCACATACATCTGATCCTGCTTTTGACTATTCTTTCATTTAGTAGCATCACAACTGATTCTGTCATTATGAACCCATAAAGACTGAAAGATTCCTAAACAGAATAACTAAAATTATTTTACTTTAGACAGTTTTATTCAGAAAAAATGAATCTGCCCTTTGTCCTGCTTCTAAATTATTCTAATATTTTATCCCCTCCACTAGATATTCTTTAGCTTCCTTCCTTCTATTTTACTACATATACAATATAATCATGTAGACATCTATACAGAGATATAAATATATGCATATACATTATCACATTTTTATGTTAGTACAGGATTATATGAACTCAAATACACATATATGAATAAGTATGAATATACACATATTAATATAACTGAGTGATAGTTAATATTAATTATCAACTTGGCAGGCTCTAGAATCATCTAGAGGTCAAAATGCTGATCATATCCACAAAGGACTGCCTAAGTTAGGTAAGCTATGGACTGCACCATTTCCAGAGACTGGGTTCTATGTTTAGAAAAGAAGAAACATAGCTGAATATCAGAATTTACTATTCTCTGATTCCTGACTGAAGTTACAACATGACCTTAAACTCGCATTTTCAGGGTTTCCCTGCCATGATGAACTCTATTCTTGAACTGTGAGCTCTAATAAATATTTTCTGCTAAAGCTTCTTTTTTTCCATGCATATTATCACAGCAACATAGAAAATAGCAGATGCAATATGTATAGACAAATATTTGTATAGTTGTCATGTACATCTTAGAGAATGAAAGAGATAATAGTGAACACGGTTCTAAGACACAATTTTAAAGCTAAAGTGAACTTGGCAGTCAACAATGTCAATCCCTTCATTTTTGGGATAAGAAGATTGACACTCAGTACAAGAACCGACTGACCTATTCAGTGAAGCAGAAAGAAAACTAAGGCAAGATCTCTGGGCAGATAACAGAGACAATGGCTTAAAGGCAAATGGCAGTTTTTTTTTCCACTAAGACACCAAGTCCCTTGATTAACATTCTAAATGACTTTCTGGTATTTCCTGTAATCTCTGTTGTCCATCAGCCTTGCCAGTTTCCAAATTAAACTTTTCTTTAAGAAAAAGATAGCCTGCTTAATCAAGTGCCCGAGCCAGTGTCCCTTCAATGAGGACAACCTTAATCAGATATACAAGGCATTACAATTTGAAACTAGTGATGAGAAACAGAAAATTATTCCCAATAAATAGTATACACAATTTCAAAGGCAATGAAAAGTTTTACTTTGCTTATACTTTTCTGTAGAGGGAAGGCTTGAAAGACACTGCAAAGCCAGATCCTTGTGCCATAATTTTTCCTGAGGGAGACTTCAGGTATATCTGGGTCAGTTTCTCTCCAGGTATGAAGATCTGCTGTCCTGAGTTATAAGGTACATTCTGCATATAAGAAATTTCAGACTTCAATGAAACTGTTTACTTTTGTTTTGGGAAATGAAGAATTTCCTAAACTTTGCCCCCACGACTTAGCAAACATTCTACTTTTGTTTTTTGTTTTGTTTTGTTTTCCTGTATTTTGTCAAATCCTAAGATTCTGTTTCAATCTTTCCCAATGTTATATTATTTCATATTTGATATCAAACTCTGAGATTGTATAAGTCTGAAGGAACTGAGTGGACATGCAGGATTTACTGAAAGCACAATCTAGGATAAAAAGACATTGTTTAATATCTCCACTTAGACAAATTCCATGTGATCTCCATGGATTATAAACCAACTGACCCGTGAAGTAGAGCATTCTATCTCATCACAGGAATGACCACAGAATACTTTCTTTTTGAACAGAGACTTTCACAACTTTCATTTGAGTGTCGTATTTCTGCCTGGTTGAGAAAAATGGGTCTAAATAAAATCCTCTCTATGACCACAGAGAAGTGAAAAAACATAAAGTTGTCTTTGAACCATTTATAGGGGCTTCGAAAGTTCTTATCATATATCCAGAAAGAGACTGACACTAGACACTGGATGACACAGAGGATCTACATATCCACTTCCTTCGTTTGTGTTCTCACAAAAGTAGACCATAAGGTAAGGATTCAAGTTCAACAGAACACTAAGGAAGTAATCTAATTAGAGAGATGAAGAAGTGGTACTTGGGTATATAGGAAGAGGTTGTAGCAATCAGTTACCACTGAGGTGGAACTATGTCCTTCTGAGGAACTATGGAGACATTGTGGAGCACATATATCAAAAGTGTTCATCAAGAAAAGGATTTGGGTTTTTTTTTTCAAGACAGGGTTCCTCTGTTGCTTTGGAACCTGTCCTGGAACTAGCTCTTGTAGACCAGGCTGGCCCTTAACTCACAGAGATTCTCCTGCCTCTGCCTCCCAAGTGCTGGGATTAAAGGTATGCACCACCAACCCCCTGCTGATTTGGGGTTTTTTTTAATCCACCAGCTTATATCAGCCTTGATCTCAGAGCAATGATAATTGCTAATTCCATTGAACTTCCATTTTGACATTATATGAGACAAGTAGGAGATACCATGAGAAAAGAAGACTTCAAGGAAAGAGCAATAAATGGTCATGTGTGGAAGTCAGAAAACTTCCAAGAGGCAAATAAAGACCGAGAAGGTAAGCACTGGGTGTTAACAGTGTCTGCTATACCCTTTCAGTGTTCTCTGAGGAATGATGATAAGTGACAGTAGGAAGACATGAAAGTGGCTGTGGGCTGTGTGAAGAACATCCTGTATCTTTCCCTCACCATATAAGAGACAAACAAACAGCACAAGTATTAGCTTTGCCAGGACTGTGTGATCTCTCATACATTACTCTAACTCCATCATTAGAAAAATATAAAAATGATGGTGTGCAGATAATTTATGATTGTTCCTAATTGACCTACAACTCATCTTAGAAGAAAAATCCAAAGAAAAATAAAACATTTTTGATGTGGGAGT